>NC_067169.1:14101549-14391204 GCF_903995435.1 Acomys russatus
TACATAGAGAGTTCAAAGCCAGCCTGGACCACATGAGACACTGTCTCAAAAATATAAAATAAAATAAAAACGAGGCCAGAGGGACAGCGTAGTCTTTAGAATTCTTACTGCTCGTGTGCCTATAATCCCAGTACTGGAGAAGTAGAGACCAGAAGGTCCATGGAGTTCACTGGACAGTCAGTCCAGCCCAATCAGTGAGACTCTGTCTCAAAACATAAGATGGTGCTGGAGTGATGGGCAGTGGGTGAAGGCATTTGCCTCAGAAGCCTGGTGACCTGAGGTCCAATTCCAGAACCCACAGAAAGGTGAAAAGAGAGCAGTGACTCCATAAAGCTGTCCTCTGACCTCTGTATGCCCACACCCCCACCTACCTTCACAATAATAATAAGTTTAAAAATAAGGAGGTAAACAATGTTGACATCTTTTGGGGGGGAGGTTTGGGTTTGGGTTGTTTTTTGTTGGTTTTGTTGTTTTGTTTTTTCCAGACAGGGTTTCTCTGTGTAGCCTTGGCTGTGCTGGACTCGCTTTGTCGACCAGGCTGGCCTTGAACTCACAGCGATTGCCCTGCCTCTGCCTCCCCAAGTGCTGGGATTACAGGCATGCGCCATCACCAGGCTCAGCAAGGCCAATTTCTGGCTGCCCGTGAACATACTCATTCATGCACGCCCACATGCGAACATGCACACACGCACAAAATGTATTCATTCATTAAAAATACTCAGTAGAGAACAAAATGATTGCAGCAATTATCCACCAAGGCTCATCTCTGTCAACTTTCCTTCCCACACACACCATTCAGGGTTGGTCTTCTATTGAGTCTCCCAAGCTGGGAGTCTGGGAGAGGCAAGAGGTGGTGACCTGTCTGTCACAACAGCTAGTGATCTCAGGTGGACCCAGGGGTGATAGACCATCAGCAGCATCGCAGCATTTCCCTTTACATTTCTGTCCCAAATAGCAATCAATTCTTCCTCTCAGTTTACTTATGTATATACTGAAGTATCTCCAGCCTTAAGAAGGACTTAGTACTCAAAAACTGTCTTCTCAGCGAGTAACTGGAGAAATGAATTGACAGGCATGGAATTCAAGGAAAGGTGTCGAAGGAGAAGATTAACTTTGGGCAGATGTGCTAGAATGAAATTACAGACACTTAGCCAGGCGTGGTGGCGCACGCCTTTAATCCCAGCACTCGGGAGGCAGAGGCAGGCAGCTCTTTGGGAGTTCGAGGCCAGCCTGGTCTACAAAGCGAGTCCAGGACAGCCAGGGCTACACAGAGAGACCCCTGTATCAAATACATACATACATACATACATACATACATACATACATACATACATACATACATACGAAAAGACAAAAAGAAAGAGAAAAAGGAAAAGAAATTAGAGACAATTTCAATTCTCTCATGAGTTGCTGCCCTTAATAATTAGAAGGGACAACTTCCACAGGTAAAATGTAGCAGCCACTCACAATTCCAAGTTCAAAGCCTGCCTGAGCTATGTAGCGAATGGAAGGAGGAGGTCTGGCTTGGGCAACTTGTGTCTCAAAGTCAAAATACAAGGCTCAGGCATAAATCAGTGGCAGAGCTCTGAAGAAGGGTGGGAGAGGGGAGCAGAAAACACAAGAGTTTCAAGTCATAAAAATCTCCAGACAATTGGGAGACTAAGATCGCAAGAAATGCCAGGCGTGGTGGCGCACGCCTTTAATCCCAGCACTCGGGAGGCAGAGGCAGGCAGATCGCTGTGAGTTCAAGGCCAGCCTGGTCGACAAAGTGAGTCCAGGATGGCCAAGGCTACACAGAGAAACCCTGTCTCAAAAAACCAAAAAAAAAAAAAAAAAAAAAGCAAGAAAAGCAGGGGTCCTTTCTCTAATGCCAAAAGTTTGAGGAGCTTCAGGGCATGACAGCCTCTATTAGTGCCTTCTGAGTCTAACCCCAAACCTCTCTCTCCGCATCCAAGGAGAGGGGTGCTTCTCTTCTGTTTCCTTTTCAAGCCCAAGTGCTAGTAAAAGTAACAACAGGGGGGCAAAACTAAACTTACTCCAGACAGGAAGAACAAGTTGTGTGGAAATCAAGTGTCCTTATGTAATTACCCGACACTCCTTCCTGGCCCAGTTCACGGCCATGAAAGTGACCTGCCCACCACCCTTGGGCCAAAAGGTGTGTCCTCCCAAGCACTCCCAAGACCTCTGCCATGCTGGCATTTGGATGAAGCCATTCGGCACTGGTGGAGTGGAAGTGGAAAGGAATTAAGCTGCTCCCACGCCCTCTGGTCTGGAGCCAAGACTGGGACTCCCTGCTGACAAGAACTCCTCTGTGCCACTGATGGCCCTGACTCCTCTTGTTCTACCTAACAGAGGTGTGGCTACAGCAGGGAGCCTACCATAAGGGATTGGGTGGCTCTGGAGAACAAGGACTTTGTCTTCTATGGGCCTGGGACCTAACAGGACTACATCAGTGGCCTGCAGGGCTAGAATAGAATTGACGTATAACCACTAAAGGAGTCAGTTCTCCACCTCCTTATATGGAAGCTCAGAGTCACATAGTGCTTGTAGCCCTGTTGACAGGGATCAGCCTAAAGCACAGAATGCTGTTCTAGAAGCTCTTGAGATTCCTGGGATTTTGGCTGGTTTCCCTGCTTTGTTTCCCCACTCTGTGGTGTCACCTATCTCCTGTGTTCTCCTTGGCTGGGAGTGCAACCAAGCTATGGTCCCTAATGATGAGTGTCCCCATCCTGATTGTCAGTGACCCTTTAAGCTGCACTTCAAGGTGGTGGCTGCTCCTCTTTCTTTCTTTCTTTCTTTTTCTTCTTTTTTGTTTTGTCTTTGGAGACAGGGTTTCTCTGTGTAGCCTTGCCTGTCTTGGACTCGCTTTGTAGAACAGGAACCAGGCTGGCCTCGAACTCACAGAAATCCACCTGCCTCTGACTCCCGAGTGCTGGGATTAAAGGCATGCGCCACCACTGCCCAGTTCTCCTTCTCTTTCTCTTTGGTGTTGGGGAGTGAACCTAGGGTCTAAAACATGCTAGCCAAGTGCTCTACCATTGAACTACAGTGCACCCCACTTTTATTCTTTCATAGACAGAAATACTTTCGTTTAGTATTTTTAAAGACTTCGTTTATTATTTACATGCATATGTTTGGGTATCTACAGGAGGGTGTCAGATCCTCTGGAGCTAAAGTTACATACAGGTGGTTGTGAGCTGCCTGATGTGGGTGCTGGGAACTGAACTCAGGCCCTCTGCAAGAACATCAAGGTTCTTAATCACTCAGCCATTTCATTAGCCTCTTTATTCATTCTTTTTTAAATGTTAATTTTATTAATTTATTCAGATTACATCTCAATTGTTATCCCATCCCTTCTATCCTCCCATTCCTCCCTCCCTCCCGCTTTCACCCTATTCCCCTCCCCTAGGTCTGTGACTGAGGGGGATCTCCTCCCCCTGTATATGGTCACGGGTTATCTAGTTAGTCGTTCTTTTAAGGCAGGGTCTCTCATAGTTGCTCAGGATGCCCTTGGATTCATTCTGAAGCCCAAGAAGACCTTGAGCTTGTCATCCTCCTGCCTCAGCCCCCTGACTTGCTGCAGTTATTATAGCCATTGAATCATCGCATCCAGGCTGAAGCAGAAGGCGCTCAAGAGATGGCGACGTCTCAATATCTGCCGGGAGCTTCATTTCCTCTTCTTTCTCTAAGTCCAGACAGAGCAGAACTTTCTGTCCAGGCCACATGGCACCATAGGACAGCTCAGGGTAAGAGGCTTTGTCCTCTCGGAGATCACTAATGTGCCTGCTAGACACTCTACATGGCTGAGGTGCATGGGGGAAATGGGACGCGGTGAAAGAAAAATGTCCTCTCGGAGTCAGCTGAGAATCTGGCCAAAGACATGTAACACGTAGTTTCTCTTTCACCTTACTCAACTTTCCACCCTTTCCTCTGGCCAGAAGCCCAGAAGTGTGACCTTGGAACCCGCGGCCAGTCCCTTCCCAGCCCCACCTTCAGGTCTCTGGTCACAGTTCCTGGGAACCAGAAGAGACAACCTTTAGCCTTCTACTTCTTCTAGGTCGTATCTTCCTATTCTAAGGCAGCAAGACCCAGTGGCCAGACAGATGTCATTTCTCTATTTGGGGAGAGGCACTGTGATTTTTCTACAGGACTAACTTGTAGAAATAAAATAAAATAAAACTTTCCTGTTATCAAGCAGATGGTTTCAGGCTACCCAGGGAGAAAGTTGTTTGTTGGTTTGGTTTGAGACAGGCTGTATCCCAGGCTGGCCTAGAACTCATAGCAACCCTTCTGCCTCAGCTTCCCTCTTGAATTACAGGCAGCCACTACCATTCCTAAAAACGTCATGTATATACAATGCAAGGTGGAGCTGGAGGCTGTAGCTTAGTGGTGATTATATACATTACATATATTAAACAGTTTCATGTAGTCCAGGCTAGCCCTGGTAGGATGACGAATCTCAGACAGTTGTCTGAAGTGAGGAATCTAAGGCAACTCTACCTGTGAATTAGGGCATTATCCACCCTGGAAAGTGAGGGTGGGTGTGTCTGAATCACTAGAGCTGAAGAAGGCAGGGTATCTCATCTGTACATTGTGATGCTGTGCCTCTGTAACATGGTGCCTTTATCACAGGAAGGAAGACAGTACTTAATTGTCCTGTGTGTGAGGGGATGGCACCAGGGGCAGAATTAGAGACCATTTGTTAGAGGCTATGATCTCAGCACCAAGTGGGGTGCTTTCTGGAACTCCATGTGCCAGTTATCAGGAAAAGTCAGGCCGGTATTTTCTATGTGGGTATTTTCTATGTGACACCTCTTACTTACAAAATTCTGGAGTTGGGGCCAGGCAGTTGTGGCGCACACCTTGGGAGGCAGAGGCAGGCGGATCTCTGTGAGTTCAAGGCTAGCCTAGTGTACAAAATGAGTCCTGGACAGCCAAGGCTACACCGTCTCAAAAAGCCAAAAACAACAACAAAACAAAAACAAAATTCTGGATCAGGTCGGGTAAGAGCCCCCACAGGAATCAGCTATCTGGAGAACACCAGATTTTCACCCTTCTCAGCAGAATTCCAACATACTTATGCAAAGTTCAGAAGCAGGCATCAGCTCTCTAGAACTGAAACTCCACCTTTCTCTTTGAGACAGAATCTGCCACTCAGTTCTTAGCGACCCCCCCCCACCCACCCCACCCCCCCCAGTTTGCTCAACTGGCCAGCCAGGAAACTCTGAGAGTCCAGCTGTCTCCATTCCAGAAGTGGTAGGATGGCAAGTGAGTGTAAGCATCCCAACTTTCTACATGGATTCTGGAAACCCGACTTCAGATCCTCCTGCTCACATGCCAGGCACTTAGCCATCTGAGCCATCTCCCCAGCTCCACAAGCCAACTTTTTGTTGCCCGTCTAATGAAGAGGCTCTTCCCCCTTGTACTGTTTTCTTTGTGTCATTGTCATGGCCTCCTGGACCTAGGCTCGTCCCTCTATACCCTAACTACCTCAATTTCACCTTCGAAGTCAAGATGAGTAAGCAGCATCCAGACCACAGGCAGCACTGCATCTGTGCCTGATCCATTCTCCTGGTACCCAGTATAATCTTCTCCATCCTCCCAAACCACCTTGACCCACACTGCCCTCGATTTGTTTGTGATTGGTGGAGCCCAAAGCCAGGGCCTCAAACTTAAGACTCCTCTCTCTCTTGGAGTCAGGCCTAGTGGTGCACACCTGTAATCCCAGCACTTGGGAGGCAAAGGCAGGTGGATATCTGTGAGTTCGAGGCCAGCCTGGTCTACAAAAGGAGTCAAGGACAGCCAAGGCTACACAGAGAAACCCTGTCTCGAAAAAAACAAAAATAAATGAATAAAAGAGTCTTCTCTTGGATTACTGCAAGTTTCCCTCTACAACCACATGGGTTGGCCCTAAACTTTTACCCAGTAGGAACCCACATTTCCCAGGGTGACTATGGGCTCTTCAGGGGCCCAGGTGGTTGTGGAGAGCTGCGAAGTGCCGCGCCCTAACATGGCGCTGGTTTCCGCCTTCCGCCATCCCGATGGCGAGCGCTCTCTGGGATAAATAAGACCTCATTTGGCAAGAGGCTGTGCCACCACTTGTCGGCGCCGCACTGTCCAGCGGAAAATAAGACACCGACAACCAGACTTCTTCTCTAGATCTTTACTCAGGATTTTGCTAAGCAGAATGGCCCCGAAGATGGGAAGAGTCAAGCTTAAGTATTGGTCCAGGACCAGTCAGCTCATGCCACATAATAGTTCCTCATTGGTCAGCGTCAGAGCAGGACTGCTCGTCATCAGATTGCCAGTTACCCCTGAACAGCCTCTTGCCAAATGAGGTCTTATTTATCCCAGAGAGCGCTCACCATCGGGATGGCGGAAGGCGGAAACCAGCGCCATGTTAGGGCGCGGCACTTCACAGCTCTCCACAGGTGGTATCATACGCTTACTTGTAAATCACCTTCCCTCGAATGCTTAGAAATGTCATGAAAAAAGTGTAGATGCCAATCCAGGCCTGATGTTACAGTCCTGTAATTCTAATACCTGGGAGGCTGAGGCAGGAGGATGAGAAGATCAGACCTTTGAGGACTACAGAGAAAGCTCAGGACCAGCCCCAGCAATTTAGGGAAAACCTACCTTGAAATTAAAAAAAAGAAAAAAAGGCTGAGGTTATAGCTCAGTGATGGAGTGCTTGCCTAGCATGCTAGACCTTCCATTTATCACCAGCATCCCAGCCAGGCAGGGTAGCACAAGTCTGAAATTTTAGCACATGATAAAGAGAGGTGAGAGGATCAGGAATTCGAGGCTAGCCTGGGCTATAATGAGACCCTGTCTCAAAAAGACAAAAACTGAACAGACATTTAAGAGGCGGATTCTTAGCTCCCTCGAATTTCTGAAGGTTGGCAGATCCGATTTTGGTAATGGCTTAAACTGAAATGTAGTTTGCATCCCATAAAAGTTATTGTTTTAATTGGATATTTCAACTGGGGATGTAGCTGAGTAGTGGCATGCAAGAGGCTCTGGTTTCCATGGCCAACAATGCAAAAAAGAAAAGAAAATACATAGTTCAATAGGTTTTTCTTATAACCACAGAATTTTGCAGCCATCAACACTAATTTCATTTAAAAATTTTTTTTACATTTATTTACTTTGTATATGAATGTTTTGCTTGCATGTATGTATATGTACCATGGTGCCCTCAGAGGTCAGAAGAAGCTATGTGATGGCCCGGAACTGGGGATCACAGATGGTTATGAACCGTCAGGTGGATGCTAAAAACCAAATTCAGATTAAATGCAAGAAAGAGTGCTCTTAACCATGGAACCATCTCACCAACCCCTACCTGATTTTAGAACATTTCTGTCTCTCCCCAAAGAAATCCTTTACCTATTAACAGTCATTTCTCACCCTCATCCCTCAACTCTAGCGACCGTGAATCTGCTATCTGCCAGTAACAGTGCACCTGGGCTGGACTCTTCATATAAACCAAGTTGTAAGCTGGACAGGGTGGGGCAGTTTGTGATCCTAGCACTTGGGAGGTGAATGTTGGAGTTGGAGGCTAAGCTGGTTTCCATGAGACCCTGTGCTCGGATAAAAAGACGAAAAGGTACCTTTGGAGGGTCCAAGGCCAAAGTATGCCACTGAGAGATCACGCCACAGGACAGAAATAACGCAAGGGGATTATTGGGGGGAGAGGGGAGAGCTAAAGGCCGTCTTGGGGTGAGGACATGAGAGCTAGAGATGGACAGACAGAGGGACAGGAAGACAAAGAGAATGAACAAGACAAAGACTTGGGGTGGCCAGGAAGTTTTAAAAGGTGCATGTGCCACATAGTAAGAATGCGCAACTCTTAGTGACCCTGGCAATGCGCCTCACCTGGTGCTGGTGGGTGATGACACAAACTGCTGCCACTGAGTCCCAGGAAAGTAGGTTGGTGGACAGGGCACCTTGTTTGCAACATACTGTCTCCAAAAGAAAATAAATAAATAAAATAAAGCAAAGCAGCAAAACTGAAATCATACAAGCCATAATACGTGACCCTTTGTGTCTGGAAGTTTAGTAGTTTCCAAGGCTCACACGTGTGTAGCATCCATCAATGCCTTTTTCAAGGAAAAAAAAATGTTTGTATGGTGTGTATATGCATGTGTGTGTGCATGTGTGTGTAAGTCCAAGAAGAACTCCGAGGGTCAGTTCTCTCCTTCCACCAGGTGGATCCTGGGATTTAATTTAGGTTTTCAGAGTTGGGGACAAGCATCTTAACCCCTTGAGGCATCTTGCTGGCTTTTTATTTTTCATTCTTTGTTGGTCCAGGTCTTACTATATATTTCAGGCTGGTGTCAAATTTGTGGCATTCCCTCTACCTCTGCCTCCCGAGTGTCACAAATTTAAATTAAACTTCCAGACGCAAAGGGTCACATATTATGGGTTGCACATTATTCCTTTTTCCCTAATTTTTTTTGTTCGTTTTTGTTTTTGTTTTTTCGAGACAGGGTCTCTCTGTGTAGCCCTGGCTGTCCTGGAACTCACTTTGTAGACCAGGCTGGCCTCGAACTCACAGAGATCCACTTGCCTCTGCCTCCCTGAGCGCTGGGATTGTTATGCCAAGATTACCCAGATCGTGAGACACCCCCTCCCCCTCAAAAAAAGACCACCAGGACTCGATACCGATGCAACAAGCACAGGGTCCTGTATTATGGGCTCAGAGCTTTGGATCACAATCCTTCCTGACGGAGCAGGATAGGAGAGTGATACCAGAGCTTCAAAGGCAATGGGTTTATAAGGAAAAACTGTAATTAGGGGTGAGGGTCACAGGAAAGCAAGGACAAAACCATAGGTGGGGGGTCGTGAGTCTCAGGAATGCAGTCCTTTAGGCAGGCTGGGTGGGAACCGGATCTCCAGGGAAGGTTGTGAGTCTCAGGAATGCAGACCTTCCAGCAGGTTGGGTCCAGGAGGTTGAATCTCCAGGGATCATTTGGGTGTTAATTGTATCTTAAGGAGAGTGCTGGCAGGTTTAGTTTATGGCAGTGCGTGGTCTTTCCCAGAATGCAGCAAGTAGTGGAATTACCTGGAGGACAGCTTTCTCACAGGCCATGGCATTAATTGTAGACTATAAATTACATATAGAATATGGCACTAATTTTGCCCCTACAGGATTAAAGCTGTGTGCCAGCATTCCTGGCACCCACTGTTATATACACATACACCAAATATTGTTTATTGGTTTGTCAGTTAATAGGCGTATCCTTTCCACTTTGGCGCTATTGGGTACAGCACTGTTGGGAATACTCATGTACTCCTGTTCGTGTGGGAGTATGTCTTCATTTCTCTTAGCTAAATAAATACTTGGGAAAGGACTTCTGAGGGCATTGGCAGCCATGCTTAACCTTTTGGTTTTGTTTTGTTTTGTTTGTTGTTTCTCCAGACAGCATTTCTCTATGTACCCATGGCTGTCCTAGAACTAACTCTCTCCCTCCCTGGCCCCCATCCCGTGTGTGTGTGTGTGTGTGTGTGTGTGTGTGTGTGTGTGTGTGTGTGTGTAGACCAGGCTGGCCTCGAACTCAGAGATCCACAGTGCTGGGATTAAAGGTCTGTGCCGTCACTGTCCCTCATGCTTGACAGTGTGTGTATATGTGTGTGTGTGTGTGTGTGTGTGTGTGTTGGGATTTTTGTTGTTATTATTATTGTTTGTTTGCTTTTTGAGACACAGTTTCTCCTTGTAATCACCTTGACTGTCCTGGACTCACTTTGTAGACCAGGCTGGCCTGGAACTCACAGCAATTCTCCTGCCCCTGCCCCTGCCCCTGCCAGGATTAAAGGCACGCACCACCAAGCCTGGTCGTGCTTGACTTTCTTTCTTTCTTTCTTTCTTTCTTTCTTTCTTTCTTTCTTTCTTTCTTTTCTGAGACAGGGTTTCTCCGTGTACCCTTGGCTTTCCGGGACTCTCTGTAGACCAGGCTGACCTCGAACTCACAGAGATCTGCCTGCCTCTGCCTCCTGTGTGCTGGGATTAAAGGCGTGCGCCACCACCGACTGGCTTCATGCCTGACTATTTAAAAGAACCTCCAAATCGCTTTGCAAAGCACTTAACAACCCTTGACACTCTCTCCAGTGACCGAACAAGGGGTCGAGTCCTTGCCGTGCATGTATGTGTGTGTGTGTGTGTATATATATATACACACACACACATACATATATATTTTTTTTTCCATGAGCCAGTTTAGGCATCCTATGCTGAGCTCAGAAGCTCTATTTATCTATTATCCGGGGACTACTCAGAGGTGCTGCGTAGCCTCGGATTGGATCATCTTCCGGGGAGAGCCCCAGGATAGGGATGAAAAGAATGGTGTGCTTAGAGGCCTTAGCACTGCCAAGGGATTAACTACTCAGCACTAGACAGCCCGGTGCTAAAGCTTAAAAGCCCAAGTGATGAGAGATACCGGAGAGGAAGCAGCTGGGGGAGGGGAGGACCCAAGACCAAACCCAACCTTGACTCAGTCTTAGAGCAGCGAATCTTTGACTGCTATTGCATCATGGAGCCTCCGCCACAGAGTCCTGACACAGGACAGGACGGGGGCGGAGGGGGGGAGGCGGGTACTAAGACTGGTATCTGTTCTCCATCTCCGCCCCCGGAAGGATGCTTCGTAGTTACCCGAAGCTAGATGACAGCACCTGCTGCGAGGTCCCCCGCCCCCCCCCCCCCCCCCCCTTGGTATTATTATGGTCTTAGCTCTGCCTTGTCCGCGGGGCGAGCAGAGTAATGAGACTCCAAGCTGCAATTGCCACCCTGATCCAGCAGTTTTGATTCTTTCCTAGAGCCACTGGTAATCACTTCCAGCACAGCTCCCCACCCCCAGCTGAAAGGCAGTAAAGTAAACAGGAAGTGGCCTTTTCTCCCAGGGGGCTGTATGGGACTTCAGCCTTTGGGTTTCTTATCTGTGCTGGGAACCTTTTAAGTTGGGGCGTGGCTCTGCGCACTCACTGCTTGGCGCTCAAATGCACTAGCGCGCTCTCTCTCGCTCTCTCTCCTTCTCTCCCTCCCTCTCTCTCTCTCTCCCCCTCTCCCTCCCCCCTCCGTCCTTCCTTCCCTCTCTTCCTCCCTCCCTCCCTCCCTCCTTCCCCCTTCCGTGTGTGTGTCTCTTTCTCCTCCCCCTTCCTCTCTGTCTCCCCCTTCCCTCCCCTCCCCCTTCCCTCTTCCTCCCTTCCCTTCCCCCCTCTCCCTATCGCCCCTTCCCACTTCTCTAGTTGCCTTCTCCCCCTCCCTCTCTCTCCTCCCCACTCCCTTCCGCACCACTCTTTCTCCACCAATAGTTTCCTATTTCTGGGTGATTACTTTCCTTTACGACGCCTCAAGGATTTGTGCTGAATTCAGATTTTAAGCCCAGCATCCTGCTTGCAAATTAACCTTAAACCATCAGTGTGATTGGAAGTTGTTAAACAAGCACAGGCACAACCGCCAAGAGCTAGAGTTTGGGGGGGCGGGGTGTCTTTTTGTGTTGTTTCTGTTTTCCTGTAGCTGTGGACGAGACTAGCAGTAATTTGGCTTCCGCTTTCCAACGCTAGAATTCCAGACACTCCTGCCACGTGTTCTATAGGGTGACGTGATGGGGACTGGACCCACGGTCCTGCGTGTAGAATTCAGCAGCTGCTCAGCAAACCTGCCGCAGCCCTTCCCCCAGGCAGATACAGCCGGGCACCCTACCTAGACATTGGCTGCAAATCCCCACCTCGCAGACTTCCAGGCATTTCTCACCTGCGGAAGTGAGTTTACATCAAAGGCGCATTGATGGCTACACGTGCTGTTCCCCACCCCCTTCGCTGCCTTCTGCTGGGGGAACGGGAGAGCCTGGCTGCAGCCGCCTGCTCTGAAATCTCCATCTGAAAGGCACACTGTCTCGCTTCTGCCACTTAGGCCGTCATTCCTTTCTTCAAAATTCTTGCCGTTCCTGCTGACTGTCCATGACGTTAATAAGTATTCTAAGAAATACACTCCTTACTCCCAACTGTCTGTCTCAGTGTCATTTTGAGCCCACAACTGAGACTTTTTTAGTGGGCATGCTGTCAAGCCCTCCACCACTGAGCTACACCCCCAGCCAATTTTCGTTTTCACTGTGTTTTATTTTGATTTTTATTGCATTTATTCATTGATTTAGTGTGTGTGTGTGTGTGTGTGTGTGTGTGTGTGTGTGTGTGTGTGTGTGTGTGTGGGCGCGCATGCGTGCCATAGCATGCCTGTGGAGGTCAGAGGATAAATTGCAGGGAGTCAGTCGGTCCTTTCCCTCCATCATGTGGGTGGGTCACTAGGCTTAGCACCTGGAGAGTGCTTTTACAAGCTGGATTCAGCTTGCCCCGATTTGGGGGGGTTTGGGTTTCAAACAGAAGGAAATTTCAATCTTTTGAACCCTGTTTGTCTTTAACCTGTAAAAATGCAGTGTTGAGTGCCTGGCCCCTGTATCCCTTTTGGAATAGGTCAGAATACCACTGTGGCGTTTCTTTGTCCCTGGGCTCATCATCGGATTGATGATGTAGGGCTGCCTCATGTGCCTGCCTGCCGTCAGCCAAAAAGCTGAAGAGGGGTGAGCGCTGACTTCCTGCACAGGAATCTGCTTTTGTTT
The DNA here is from genome assembly GCF_903995435.1 of Acomys russatus. NCBI lineage: Eukaryota > Metazoa > Chordata > Mammalia > Rodentia > Muridae > Acomys > Acomys russatus. The sequence goes on from NC_067169.1 coordinate 14,114,161, forward strand.
TCTTTCTGTCAAGAGCAGCAGACCCGCTGTTTCCATAGGTCAGCCACTGCATGCTCCTGGGCCTCTCTCCCTAGTTTCCTGGAATTGTGGTAGGTGGGCAGATAGGGTTTCTTCATTTGTGGCTTTGGGATTGAGGTCTTTTTTTTTTTTTTTTTAAGAAAAGCTAATGGCATAATGGCTTCCTCGTGAGCTTTCACACAAATCCTTGCTAACTTTTGCTCAGCCTTTATGGCATTCTCGTGTCTCAGCCAGTTCTCTCGATCAAAAATAAATAAGGCAAGGTGAACCTCTGCCCTTGACGGTTCCTCAAGCCAGATGAATCACCAGGCTCCTCCTCTTCCCTCTCTCAGAAGCTAGCGAGAGTGTGGCTGGAGGGGGGACTCTACCCCAGGAAAGCTCCAGCCGGCTTCTTGACTTCTCAGAACAAAGACATTCCAGCGCGGGCTGGTGGAGAGAGAGGAGTGGTGGAGAGAGAGGAGCTTTGTTCTCAGCAGCAGGAAGAGACCAAAGAACTTCCTGAGGGGGGTCTAGAAATTCCACAGTGCTCTTGGGAACTGTGAGAAAAGACTGAGCTAGCCAGGTTCATCCACTTGTCCTCAATAAGCCAGCCTAACCAACAAGTAATAGTGAAAAGCCGGAAAAGAAGATTTAGTGGGGTCATGTTGCTAAGGAGAACAGTGGTCCAGTAACAACCCCCGAGTCTGTTTTCAGGGTCCTAACTTGAGGGTTAGTTTTATATATGAGAGTAAGATAATGATAGATACAAGGTACCAGATATTATGTTGTAGAGGAGTTTATTAAATGAACATGGGGAGAGGAAAGAGGAGTACCCCAGACAGAGACAGAGAGTGGAAAGACCACTTGGAAGGTTTGTCCTTTTATATGGCTCTGAGCAGGGCCATGCCCCCGTGGCAGGTAAGCAATGACATCACAGGTAGACAGACTGAAGCAGAGCCCTAACATTCCTACCTTTTCCTATAATTAAAAAATGAGGAACGTTGGATTGTTTTTATATAAGGCAAGTTAAAGTGTATAAATGGAGGTAAGGGAGAAAAGAGAGCAAAAAGCAATAGCAACAAAATGTCCAGATTATATAGTGAAGGGGAGGGAAAAACTCTGCCCCGAAAGTTCACGGTGGAGGGCAGGCTATGTCAGCCATGTCCTGGAGCAGATAGGGACCGAGGAGCGCTGGGAGAACCTGGGCTGTTTGTCCCAAGCCTGGAGCACACCATTATAACCTTTTACAAATGGACAAGGAACGAAGAAATCATCTTAACTACTTCCTGCTGACAGTAGGGCGGCGATAGGGGGTTTAAAAGGCTGACATGTTGGCCGCATTCTGGAAGAACAGGCTGTTGCAGTTGCTGTCCAGGGTCTGAGAACATCTGCAGCTGGGAAGGTCAATGCAGGTCCAGCTAGGAGGAACAATGCAGGTCTCGCTGGCATGATTTCCAAGGTTGGACGGGTGCAGCTGTGGGTAGCTGCTTTGACGATGTCCCAGATGTAGGCGGTCTGGCAGGATACTGGAATATATATGTGGGCAGAAGACAAAGTTAATAAGTTAGGGAGAAAATTCTCTTGAGGTGTGCATTTGAAACTCTTGGGAGAGCAAAGAGAAAAGGCTTGAGACAATACTGACAATGCGTGAAATTTTTGAAAGAATAAAGAAAAAGCTTTGGATATAGGGAGATTCTTTCCAGTTTACCTGATTGCTGGCACTAATTTAAATGGTTTAGTTTTGGATCTGTCCAACTTTGGTTGCAAAGGCATTTAAGCTTAGAAGCCCTTACTGTGGGCATAGGGATTTGAAGTTCTCAGAAGGCATCCCAAAGGAGGCTGGAAAAGCAGAAGATGGACTGTTTTTCATGGGGCGGTAAAGCCAGTAATCCAGATAGTGACCCAAGGACAGGCTGTTCCAGCTACTCGGCAGAACTAGACAGCAACCAAGAGCACAGCTCAATGGCGGATGAGCTGGCCCAGGGACACAGCCCAGCTAGTACTAGGATTTTGTGGCGGCAGCAGCAGCGGTAGCATCAGAAGAGCTGTGTTGGCAGTTTCACCCAGTGAAAAAAGTCCTAGTTGTAGATTAGTGAGACCAACCGACAACTACACAGTCATGTAGACCAGGGTTGTCAGCTGATGTTGGGTGCAGAAAGGTGACAATTGGGTAGTTAGGGAGAGGGAAGTCCCAAAACCAGTGAAAAGGGGGAGGGAAAAAATCCTAGTTGAGTCGGGAGGCAGAGGCAGGCGGATCGCTGTGAGTTCAAGGCCAGCCTGGTCTACAAAGTGAGTCCAGGACAGCCAAGGCTACACAGAGAAACCCTGTCTTGAAAACTGAAAAAAAAATCCTAGTTGTAGTTTAGCAAGAAGGACCAGCCACAGTCATGCAGACCAGGGTTGGATACCTCCACTCCCGGTGAACCAGAGTGGTATTGACAGTCTCTCAGCCAAAGGGAAGCATTTATGCAACTAGGAAGGGAGAATTCAGTTGGTGTTCAGTGCAAAAAGGGAGCAATCAGGTAGTTAGGGAGAGGGGAGTCCCAAAACCAATGAAAAGGAGAAGGAATCCCACCCTCTAAGACAGGCAATAGGTGAGAAACTGTTGATTGGCAGGACTTATCTGGATTCCATTTGACCTAAGAGATGGATTTCCTGTAGCTTACAAGAATCATTTTAAGCTCATAAGGGAAGATAAATTTTAGACATGTGGGCATCATCATTGTTTGTAATCTGCAGTGAAATACACATTGTTAGACATGTACACATTGTAGGAAAAGGCAGTAGACATACAGCATAGTACAGGCTTGGGAAAAGAACTTTGTGTTAAAAGCACAAATACTCTGAGGTGAGCTTAGGAAAGGCAAAAGCCTTTCTGGCCTCAGTGGAACAGTAACATGGGAGGACAGAAATCTCCTATGGAGCAGATGCTTACTTAAGTATCACTACACATCATGAAAAAGGGGGTTCTTTCCTCTATTCAGAAGACCGGAAGTATATAATTTTAGTACAATGAGAGACATTTTAAGAAAAAGACCAAAAAAATTAAATCTTTGGCTTGGAACTGTGATAAGATCATCTAGTAAAATGTTTTGTATAGTTGGATTAATAAATCAGAGCTCCATCAATTAATGGACAGTTAATACAATAGCATAGGAACGGGAAGAAATAAAACATCTTTTTAGGCATTTTTAACCTTCATAACTTGCATTTACCAACCTGAAACACTTTCCTAGACCTTCTAGTATTTATTAAACACCTTCTTAGGCCTTCTAACAGTTATAACTTGCATGTGTCAACCTTAAAACACCTTCTTAGACCCTCTCACATTTGTAAAACACCTTTTTGGAAGCTTTAAGACACAGGTGAAATCGCTGTAGGCAGTCACTGTCCTTTAGCTAAAAGAATGGGAACAAGGTTGACTGTACCTAGACCTGATTGTTAAAAGTTTGGTCTCCTGCATATATGAAGAGGACTGGGAAGGTATCTGAAGCCTGTTTATCTTTAACCTGAGGTCTGTGAGTAAGACAAGCCTGCTTGTCTTTTTAAATAAGATCTAGTACCCAGTAGTCTTAACTAGCTAATGAGTTGACCAATGAACCAACATGGCAGATAACTTTGGGCTAAGGAACTAATTGTCTGTTTTCTAGCCATCAAGCTAACATCAGCTTAGCCATCAACGTGATCAGAGACCTGAGAAGGATAAATTGTAGCTTAACAGAATATATGTATTAATAAAAATGACAGGGGTGAGTAGTTAGTCATATCCCAGTAAATAGACAGTGTCCCAGTTGTCTCCTGTGGCCGCATGGCACAATGGGCAGAGACAGTCTTGCATCAGGCACAGAGGACGAGAGGCTGTTTCTGTGGAAGGTGAACATGGAAGAGACTGACTGCACCTTGTGTTCAGCAACGTGGGACAATGACTCTCCACGTGTCCAGTTTGTCCACGGGCTGATCCATAGCAGACTTTGGGAGCAGTTTTGCTCCCTGTCCAGAAACCACAATCCAGGATTGGAATTGCCTGCTTGTGTGTCCAAGTCTTCTGAGACCTTGGAAACTACCATTATGATCTGGGAATCTCTATTTTTATAATAAATCTACACATGTTAAATGCCATATTCAGCAGATCTCTGGCAAGTTTGAGGGTCAGCATATTTGAGTTAAGTGATCTTTGTATCTAGTTATCTACTCGAAACTAAACTTTGTAAACATAAAATAGAATGTTATGATGTCATTCTATGTTTAACCTTGAAAATGTAATTAATTACATTGGTTTTTAGCATGACTAAAATACATTTTTGAGCATGTTAAAGGACTTGATCATTTATAAGACCTTAACAATTAAAGCTAGGAGTTCAGGTTTTATCCCTGTTAAGTTGGAGCCTTAGAAACATAAACACAGTCTAAAAACACAGTCAATAAAAGAGAATAGAGCATGTTTTTTATGATCAATAATGTTAAATTAAATCACTGCCTTAAAATATGTTTAGCCTAAAATTCTTAAAGTTTAACATTGTAAACAAATGAATATTGATGCAGTAGAACATTATAGAATAATTTAAAACTGTATCAAACCCATTAGCCAGGAATGGTTGAATCCGGATTAGATGGTGACAGGAGGAACAGCATTTATTTACTTGTCTAGGAATTACTAAAGCCATGTTAGAAACAAAACATTTTGGATCAGGGTAAAACACAGCCAATAAACAATTGCATACCCAATAAACAATTGTACGATTTTTATTTTTTTTTTTAGAGCAGAAAAGAAATCAGAGACAATTTTTACTTTTTAGGAGTTGCAAAGTATAGATTTAGAGAAAATGGCACCTTTTTTAGCCAAGAGCCAGGTATATTTAACTCTCTTAGTCCACAATTTATACAGAGCTAGTCGCTACTGGAGTGAGTCACTGCGTGTAGGTGATTGACTCCACCCCTGACCTTCTTTGGCTGGCCTTTGGGCAGGTGGGACCTAGGGAATAGAGACTGTACATCTCTAGTGAATTGCTGGCAAACGTGTGGTGGAAAAGGGGGGTGGGCCAGGGCAACAGCAGGAAGCTAGCGGTCATGTGATTCCGCTTAAAAATGGCAGCTAGCCGTGTGGTTGACCCAACTGCTCTCCCTTCTCCATCCTGAACCAACATGGCGACTGTAACAGTGGACAGATTTAGAATGCTAACAGGTGCCATGATGCCCAGCTGTTGTAGCTGCCCGTGCAGGGGGGCATGGTTGTACAGCAGGCTGCGCAGTGGCTCTGTTGCCAAGAAGTGTGGCTGAGGCTGGGGCCACCGGCTCTCTGCTGACCCTGATCCATCCCATTCCAGGGACTAGGCTCTGAGCAGCCCTCGTGGTTCTAAAAACCCCCAGAGCCCGAGGCTAGGGTCCAGGAAAGGCAACCTTGGTGACGTGACAGCAGCGCCATAGAGCCGTTGGGGGAGATTCAGCCATGTGGCACAGAGAATTACTTGTATCCTGCGCTGTATTCTGAGGTCAGAGCAGTGGAAATTTACCTCACCTTAGAATCGTGGAAAAGGTGCCAATCTTGAAAAGCTGTCTGGAAGGCTTCCTCACAGGTGGCTTCAGGCAAGCGTGGGAAGTGGAAGAGCAGGACAGAGAAAGGAATTTAGACAACAGAATCGCCCTCTGCTTTTCACATCTGAGTCATGGTACCAATTTCATGATTAATAATTAAGTAAGATAATAAGGTAATAAGGTACCAGACAGCAGATATTATGTTATAGAGGAGTTTATTAAATGAGCATGAGGGGAGAAGGGAAGGGGGAGGGGTACCCCAGAGAGAGACAGAGACAGAGACAAGAAGAGTGAGAAGGAAGAGGAAGAGAGAGTAGGGAGACCTCATAGAGAGTCTGTTCTTTTATATGGCCCTGGACAGGACCACACCCCTGTGGCAGGTAAGCAATGACATCACAGGTAAGCAAACTGAAGCAGAGCCCTAGCAGTTAGGGTCTTTAATTTATTCCTAATTCCACATATATATGATGTACTTTCATCATAATCTGTTCTGTTACTTTCTTTTTAATGTGTTTTATGTGCATAGGTGTTTTGCCTGTGTAAGAATGTCAGATTTTGGAGTTATAGACAGGTGTGAGCTGCCATATGGGTTCTTGGAATTCAACCCAGGTCCTCTGGAACAGCAGACAGTGCTCTTAACCATTGAGCCATCTCTCCAGCGTGACCCCCCACCTCCCATTCTGTTACTTTTATCCCACCTCCTCCACCAAACTCATTCTTTCCCAAAAGTCTGCCTCTTATTTTCATGTCGTTTGTTTGTTTGTTTGTTTGTTTGTGGCCACCTGAATGTGAGGAGGTTGTTGGGGGTGGTTAGTGGGGGAATGCTTGAACAAAGGCAACTGAGCAATGGTTATACCACTAAGCAATGATTTCCCCCTATCCCACCCCAGCAACCATTAATTGCTTATAAGGTTTAGGTGTTATTAGAGAGCCAGAGGTATACCATACATAACTACACTGCCCCAATCTATCTGTCTGTCTGTCTGTCTGTCTGTCTATCTATCTATCTATCTATCTATCTATCTACCTATCTATCTCCAGTCTGGCCTGCAAGAGGTCAGACCTGCATGAGACTTCTCTCCAGAAGACAAGCCCTAACTCTGGCTAGCACTAGGGTCCCAGCCTTGTCCTTCACCCAGCATGAGACTCCTGGGGAAGTTTCAGCTTCTTGAGGTCCATTGTCTCAAGAGTCTAATAGCCAAAGAGAGGGAAACAAGTGTTATTTATTTATTTTGAGACAGGGTTTCTCTGTACAGTCCTAGAACTCACCCTATAGGCCAGGCTGGCCTCAAACTCACAGAGATCCTCCTGCCTCTGCCTCCTAAGTCCTGGGATTAAAGGTACGAACTATGACACTTGGCTCAAGTGTCTTTTTAGAATATCCTCGTTCAGGTCAGAATTGTTATAACCTGTGTGAATCCAACTGACTGGTCACATTCCACCCCCAGTCCATGCCCTGGAGATGAAGTTTGCTTGAGGAAGGAGTTTGAACCAGAGAAAGATCAAGGTATGTTGTGAACTTGCTCCAGGCTTGCTTAGGAGCCATTCTGAAGCTGCATCCAGACCCAGGCCTCCATTGGGAGCCTCAAAAGATGACCCCAAGTGTAATCTCACTATCCTCCTTGAAGCTCAGGCCTGAGGATACATCTTTTTTCTCAGAGAATATCCTTTGCCACCCACGTACCCTGTTGAAAATCCCCACCCCTTAAGCCCACTAGTAACTGCAGTCCACATCACCATCATCTACCAAAGTATGAAACATTTCCACTGTTGCCACAAGTTGCATATTCTCTCTATGCATATCTCTATGCCCTGTAGCCCCTTATAAAAAGTAGTAGCGGTGCACACCTTTAATTCCAGCACTTGGGAGGCAGAGGCAAGCAGATCTCTGAGTTTGAGGCCAACGTGGTTTACAGAGCAAGTTCCAAGACAGTCAGGACTACACAGAGAAACCCTGTCTGGAAAAACCAAAAGAAGAAGAAGAAGGAGGAGGAGGAAGAGGAGGAGGAGGAGAAGGAGGAGGAGAAGAAGAAGAAGAAGAAGCCAGTACCTTCTCTTCTGGCTCTCTTTCCCTTCCACTCTCACTCAGAGGCAGCCTCTGCATACTGCCCCTCCCCCCCCCCCAATAAACCCCTCCTGTGAGATCTGTTGCATGGTGTGACTTTGTGGTGTTCCCTGGCTCCGGTCTGCTAAAGTACCTTCTTCCACTTAATCATAGCACTGTCCACCTAGTTTTACTGATTGGTGGCCACTCCACCACAAAAACAGTTTCTAAAGGTACTAGATTCAATGTAGAAAATAAAGGAAAGTATCAGCATAGTTCTCTCAACTCAAATCAAGCTGAATGTGAGTGAGCATTGCCTCAGATTTAGGTTATCCTAATACCATGTCCCAACATGATAACAGTTTCATTATGTTTTTATAGTAATAGACCAAAGAATATTATAACTCAAGACAGGTTTTAAATAGTTTGGTGGGTCCATCAATGACACAGGTTACAGCAAAGTGATGAGGGCTCTGCTGTAGGCCCATGATGACATTCTTAGCATGCAGGCTAATGGAAGCTGGGGGCTCTTTTGTACAATGCAAAAACATATGCCTAATAGCTAACAAGGATATTAGGACAAACACAAAGTGAACAATAAATGGCTCTCTAAATAGCCTAAGTATGTTTTTAAAGAGGAAACAAATGAATTCCTTAAAGAAATACAGGAAAACACAATCTAACAGATAGAAGTCTTTAAAGAGGAAACAAATAAATTCCTTGGAGAAACACAGGAAAATGCAATCAAACAGATAGAAGTCTTTAAAGAGGAAACAAATAAAATCCTTAGAGAAACACAGGAAAACGCAATCAAACATATGAAGAAAACAGCTCAAGACCTAAAAATGGAAATAGGAACAATGAAGAAAACACAAATTGAGGGAATTCTGGTGGTGGAAAATCTAGAGAAGAGAGCAGGAACTACAAAGACAAGCATTACCAACAGAATACAAGAGATGGAGGAGAGAATCTCAGGCATAGAAAATACAATTGAAGAAATTGATTCATCAAAGAAAATGTTAAATCTAAAAAGTTTCTGACACAAAACATCCAAGAAATCAGAGACACTACAAAAAGAACAAGCCTAAAAATAACAGGAGTAGAAGAAAGAAGATTCCCAGCTCCAAGGACCATAAAATATTTTCAACATAATCATAGAAGAAAATTTCCCCAACCTAAAGAGATGCTTATAAACATACAAGAAGCTTACAGAACACCTAACAGATTGGACCAGACAGAAAATCCTCCTGCCACATAATAATCAAAACACTAAATGTACAGGACAAAGAAAGAATATTAAAAGCTAAAAGGGAAAATGGACAGGCAGATCTATTAGAATTACATCTGACTTCTCAACAGAGACTCTAAAAGCCAGAAAGGCCTGGGCAGATGTCTTGCAGACACTAAGAGACCAAAAATGTCAGCCCAGACTACAGAGAAAAACTTTCAATCACCACAGATAGAGAAAACAAGATATTCCATGCCAAAACAAATTTTAAAAATATCTGCACAAATTTAAATAGTTCTATAACCCCTAAAAAAAAAGAAGTGGTCATTAAAAGCCTCCCAACCAAAAATATGCCCAAGGTCAGATGGTTTCAGGACAGAATTCTAACAGACTTTCAAAGAAGAGCTAATACCAATACTCCTCAAACTATTCTACAAAATAGAAACAGAAGGAACATAGCCAAACTCATTCCTTGAGGCCACAGTCATCCTTATAGCTAACCAAACAAAGACCCAACAAAGGGCACTGTCAACAGAATTAAAAGACAGCCTACAGACTGGGAAAAGATCTTTACAAACCCTATATTCGACAGAATAAATTACTCAAGGAAATTAAACAGCAACAAACCAAATAACCCAATTTAAAAAAATATATAGGGTACAGAGCTAAACAGAAATTTCTTATGTAAAGTGAATAAATACATTTTTTAAAAAAACTTGAGGAAAGCTCAACACAAAATTCATATTCTCAACATCAGTTAACATCCTTTACTAGTACTTGACCCTTCAGCCTGGTGATCCAGGAAGATTTGTCTTTTTTTTTTTTCTTTTGTTTTGTTTAGGACAAAGTATGTCTATGTAGCCTTGACTGTCCTGGACTCACTTTGTAGGCCAGGCTGGCCTCAAACTCACAAAGATCAGCCTGCCCCAAACTCACAGAGATCAACCTTCCTCTGCTTCCTGAGTGTTGAAATTAAAGGTGTGTGTCACCTAGACTGGCTTCTCTATCTGTCTTAACATCCCTAGAATTGGGACACAGAATGCCTAAGTGTCACCTCAAGGAATGTCTTCATGACTAGGGCTTCTGTAACAAAATATCCTAGAGAGTGAACAGCTTAGAAAGACATTTCCCTCACAGTTTAGGAGGTTGGCAGCCTGAGATCTGGATGCCATCATGCTAAGGCCTTAGGAAGGGCTCTCTTCCTGACTTATGTGTGTCACAAGGTTACTGGTGGTCAAAGTCTGGGCCTGGGGTTGCCAGGCTCTTGGTTTCTTATCCAGAGATCTGAAACAAAGGCTTTCACCAATTACAAAATAGTGAGGAAGCTTTTGTCTTTTTTCTTTCTTTCTTTTTTTTTTTTCCCCCGTTTTTGTTGTTTTGTCTGTTGGTTTGTTTTTCGAGACAGAGTTTCCCTGTGTAGCCCTGGCTGTCCTGGACTCACTTTGTAGACCAGGGTGGCCTCGAACTCACAGAGATCCACCTGCCTCTGCCTCCCGAGTGCTGGGATTAAAGATGTGCACCACCATCGCCTGGCATCATATAGTCATTTCTTTATAGTCCATGTCCCTTCCCATAATGTATCTGATCAATTATGTATAGGCACAAGGTGGAAAATAGGGGAGTCTCCCTAAAAGTGCACTTGAGGACAGTTTGTCTTATATTGTGCAGCACCCAAAGCACACAAAGGCAGATCAGCCTTTCTAGTCTTACATAGGCCTATGCAGAGTACAATTTGATAAACTATTTCTAGGTTGGATGGTCCCTAGTGAGAGGAAAAACTCCATGTTCAAGGAGCGACATGTATACAGCACCATGCAGGTAGGGGGCCTATGTTGACAATAAGTTCCAGGTGCACTGTTTGAAGTGGAACGGGTCTATACCAAATGTCTGGGTGAGAGTCTGGGGCTACCAAGTGCATTATTATTACATTATCAAATAGCCCAAACCAAGTGGAGGCCCATGTAGCTCAACTATTCCCTTAGCTTGCCTGACATGACCTTTCCTCAATGTGGGTACATGGAGTGAGAGGTATATGGTATCTCCTTTCGGTTTTTCTGTTTGGTTTGGTTTTCTTTGAGACAATACCTTACCACGCAGCTTTAGCTGGCCTAGAGCTTTGATATGTAGAGCAGCATGGTTTCAAACTCAGAGCTTCACCTGCCTATGCCTCCTGAGTGCTGGGATTAAAAACAGAGGCCACTCACCCCACCCCCACCCCACCCCCACCCTAGTGTCCTGCTGTCTCCTCTTATAAAGACCCTGATCCCACATGTCGCCTGGGTTGATTTGAACTGTTCTGGCTGGAACATTCTCTTTGTATCCCTCCCAGACCTGCATATTCAAAGGGGACAACCTTCTCCAACATAAGAGGACCCTTCCTCAATCAATGGTGTACAAGCAGCTGTGGTTCCCCTAAAAGCTCCAAACAAGCTTGCAGAGCATGGGTCCCATCATCAAGTCCCTACTTTCACAACAGCATCTAACCCTAAGTACCCTCCAGGGGTGCCATCTCCAAATACTATCCTATGGTTAGGGTGTAAGCAGGAACAGGGGCGGGGGGCATGGTTTAGCTCATCACTTTCTGGCTGGTTTACCACTGTACCTCTATTAGTATCTGAGCAGAGTCTGTGCTCCATAAATAATATATGTATATATTTAGATATACTATATAATATAGAAATATTTATATATTAGTTTTTCAATATTATATATTAGTTTTTCAAGGCAAGACTTTTTTTTTTATATATATAACAACCATGACTGTCCTGGAAGTCACTCTGTAGACCAGGCTGGCCTCGAACTCACAGAGATCTGCTGCCTCTGCCTCCTGAGTGTTGAGATTAAAGGTGTGCACCAGTATAGCCAGCAATTATATATATATTTTTAAAGACTTATTTATTTGTGCATATGGGAACGGTGATCAGTGCCTGTGGAAGCCAGAAAATGTCATCAATTCCCCTGCAACTTGAGTAACAGGTGGTTGTGAGCCACTCAATGTTGGTGCTGGGAACTGAACTCTCTGAGCCTCTTCAAAAGCATCAAGTGGGAAGGACCTTAACCCACTGAGCCATCTCGTCACCGCACTGTTTTTATGGATGAGCCGGTTTGAATACAAGTATCCCCTATAGGCTCATATATTTGCCTAGTCACCAGGGAGTGACACTATTTGAAAGGATTATAATAATTAAGAGTGGCCTTGTTGGAGGAAGTGTGCACTGGGGGTGGGCTTTGAGGGTTCAAAAGTCAAGGTCAGAGTCTCTCTGTGTACAGATGCAGCTCTCAGCTATTGCTCCAGCACCATGCCTGCCTGCATAACTCCATGTTCCCCACCATGATGATAACGGACTGAACCTCTGAAACAGTAAGGCAGCCCCAGTTAAACGCTGTCTTTTATAAGAGTTGCCGTGGTCATGATGTCTCTTCACAGCACAAAGATAGTGACTGGGACGGTGGGAATCATCAGGCACACAGAAACCAGAAACACAGGTGTAAGGAGCCCTTGGTTCTTAGCTCATCTCTCATAGATTCCAAAGTAAGATACATTGCCGGGCGGTGATGGCGCATGCCTTTAATCCCAACACTCAGGAGGCAGAGGCAGGTAGATCTCTGTGAGTTCGAGGCCAGCCTGGTCTACAGAATCCAGGACAGTCAAGGCTACACAGAGAAACCCTATCTCGAAAAACCAAAAAAGAAAAAAAAAGCCACATGCTACTCCTTCGATTGCACCTACCATTTGTCAGGAGTGAGATTGCAAGGAGAGTGAACAGAACATTTGGAAATTCGAAATTTCTGTCTGTTACTAGTTCCAGGATACTTTCATATCCTTTGTTAATTCTCCTAACCCTGCCAATGTCTTTATAAATGGTGCCTTCGGGGCTGGCGTGGGTCCTGTGCAATAGTGTAGACAGCCAAGTTAAGTTATTTTTTTTGTTTGGTTGGTTGGGTTTTTTGTTTTGTTTTGTTTCATTTTGTTTGCTTTTTATTTTGGTTTTTCAAGACAGGGTTTCTCTGTGTATCCTTGGCTATCCTGGACTCACTATGTAGACCAGGCTGGCCTCGAACTCACAGAGATCTGCCTGCCTCTGCCTCTGGGTGCTAGGATTAAAGGTTTGCTTCACCACCACCACCACCACCACCCAGCTTGCAAGTGAAGTTTTTTTTTTTCAAAACAGGGTTTCTATGTGTAGACTGGGCTGGCCTTGGACCCATGGATATCTGCCTGCCTCTGCCTCCCTGAGAGCTGAGATTAAAGGTGTACAGCATTGCGCCCAGCCTGCAAGTGAAATTCTTTTTTGTGTGTGTATTTAATTAATTTATCAGATTACAACTCAATTGTTATCCTATCCCTTGTATCCTCCCGTTCCTCCCTCCTTCCTGCTTTCACCCTATTCCCCTCCCCTAGGCCTATGACCGAGGGGGATCTCCTCCCCCACTATGAATGTGTATTGTTTGGCATGAGCCAGCCATGGTAGAGGACCAAGGAATTGGACCCACTGGAAATTGGCAAAGACTTTGCTCTGGCTCAGGTTCAGAAAAGAGAAGCCTTTTGCTATTTCTGATCAAGGACTGTTTACCAACAATTGACCGCATGTGCAAAGCCTAGCAACTGCAGCTTCTCCCTGCCAAAAGTTTACAGCCTGAATCTGTCCTATAGTATACATAATAAATGCACTGAGCTTCCTGGTTGTTGCAGTAGTCGGTGCCACTCCAACAGATTCCCCAATAGCCTACCTTATAAGAGGAACTTTTATTCTCTTGGCCCATTCATTGCCTGGGAGGCTTACTGCCTCCTTCTGCTAACCTAGGCCTCATCCTAGAAGCTTCTAGCCTCCATACAATCTAACCTAGGCCTAGAATGTTTCAGCCTATGATACTTATAGCTGAATAAGCTCACCCTTACTTGTTCTTTCTGAACTCTGGCTGGCTGGTTCAACTCAGCTGTTCTGGCTCAAACTCCTCTCCCAGCTGACTTATTCATCTGACTTGTTCTCATTCTCTGGCTCCTTCTGTCTTCACTTGAGTTCTTTCTCCGCAACCTGTCTCTCTATTTTTGTCCCAATAAAACTTCTCTCTCTCTCTCTCTCTCTCTGTATTGCCCCTTAAGTATTTTCCCTTCCCCTTTCATCTCTCTTCTCATAACAGTTGGGTGTATCCTATTCTGTCAAAGCTTTCTCTGATTGGTCACTTTTTTGCCACTCAATAAAACATCACTTTCTTTTTTTTTTTAATAATTTATTTATTTGCGTTGGTGTTTTGCCTGCATGCATGCATGTCTGTGAGAGGGTATCAGAATCTCTGAAACTGGAGTTACAGACAGTTGTCAGCTGCCATGCAGGTGCCAGGAATTGAAATCAGGACCTCTAGAAGAACAGCCAGTGCTGGTAACTACAAAGCCATCTCTCTAGGCCCTAAACATCACTTTCAAACATGGGTACTTCCTTTACAGACTAACTTTACCTTCAATGTTTGGTATTGAAAGTGTGTACCACCGCTCCAGGACCCAAGCTTTTCTTTACCTGAAACTTGCTCTATACCAGGCTGGCCTTGAACTCAGACCTGTTTGCCTCTGTCTTCTGGGTTAAAAGTGTGTTTGTATTCCACCAGATCACATAGACCTACAGGAAGGTCTTTGGATGTGATCTCTTGCCAGAGTAGCCAAATTCTGAATTAAAACTTCTCTACACTACCCTTACCTACTCTTTCTGTTTGTGTGTCTCTCCTTCATTGCTTCTCCATGCAAGTCAGGTTTCCAGACCTAAGCTTCCTGGCCTAGGAAGCTGCAGGCCATGCGTTTATTCTTAGTACACACACACTCAGGAGGCAGACGCAGGCAGATCACTGTGAGTTCAAGGCCAGCCTGGTTTACACAGCTCCTGTCTTGAAAAGAGAGAGAGAGAGAGAGAGAGAGAGGGAGAGAGAGAGAGAGAGAGAGAGAGAGAGAGAGAGAGAGAGAGAGAGAGAAACGAAAGAAAAATGGTAAGAGTATGCTGGAAAAACACTGGAGCCAACCTGAAGGAACTCCCAGTCACAAAATTAGAACAATGTGAACTAAATAAAAAATAATATTAAGCTGAGCAGTGGTGGCACATACCTTTAATCCCAGCACTTGTCAGAGGCAGGTGGATCCCTGTGAGTTTGAGGCCAGTCTGATCTACAGAGGTAGTTCCAGGACAGCCAGAGCCACACACAGAAACTCTGTCTCAAAAAAACAAAAGAACAAAACAAAAACCAATAGTAGGTCAAAATCTACAGAATGAAGTGAATAGAAATGCATGCATACTGATATTGATACTAAAAATAAGGCAGTGGTGGTGCACGCCTATAATTCCAGGTGGATCTCTGTGAGTTCGACACCAGCCTGTTCTACAGAGTGAGTTCCAGGACAGCCAGAGCTAAAACAGAGAAATCATATCTTGAAAATCCAAAAGATAAAATGAGATAAGTCTGTGTGGGTGTGGGTGTGGGTGTGGGTGCACACCTTTAATCCCAGCACTTGGGAAGCAGAAGTGGGTGGATCTCAATGAGTTCGAGGCCAGCCTGGTCTACATCAGCGGTTCTCAACCTTCCTGATGCTGCGACTCTTTAATACAGTTCATGTTGTGATGACCTCCAACCATAACATCATTTTGTTGCTGCTTCGTAACTGCAATTTTGCTACTGTTGGGAATTGTGGTGTTAATATCTGATATGCAGGATCGCTGCTATGCCCTTTGGGGAGGCAACCCACAAGTTGAGAACTGCTTGTCTACATAGTGAGTTTGAGGACAACCAGGCCTACATAGAGAGAACATGCTTCATAAAAATCAAACAACAATAACCAAAGGCTGGCAAAGATGTCTCAGCAGGTAAAATCACTTGCTGCCAAACCTGATAGCCTGAGTTCGATCCCCAAGACCCGCATGGTGGAATAAGACAATAACTCCTGAAAATTGTCTTCTGATACACACACACACACACACACACACACACACACACACACAAATACTTGAGTACATAGCTGAGTGGTATAGGCATGATGCCCCAGCTATGATCCCACATTGGGAGGCTATGGCAACTTGAGTCCAGCATAGGACAAACTGAAATCCCGTCTCAAAAGGTGGTGGATGAGGGGCTGAAAAAAGAAGTAAATGATGGAGAGTGGACCGTTACCAAATACAGGAGTGAGCATCTATAGCCACACCACCCTGAACATGCCCAGGCTTGTCTGCTCTCAGAAGCTAAGTAGAGTTGGGCCTCGGAGTGAGGAATATACAAATAATAAAGACCTCCATATGTAATAGGGTGTGGAGGGCTTCCACCTGCAATCCCAGCACTGAGGAGACTGGGGCAAGAGGATTGCTAGGGGTTCGAGGCCAGCCTGAGCTAAAGTGTGAGACTTTGCCTCTAAAACAAAGCAAAGCAAAACAAAACAAAACAATAAAGACGTCTTCTGGTGTGCGCTCAAATGGGCAGGCCACAGTTTGTCAAGAAACAAGACATACCCGAAATGTGTCTTCTCCAAGGGAGTTTGTCCTTAATTTATCCTTTCACAATTCCACACATAATGTACCTTGATCCAAATCCCCGTGGTCCTCTCTTACCCCCCTTTCCCCTCCCACCATACCCCTGCTTCCCAACAAGTCCCCCTCTTACCTTCCTGTGCTTTTAGTGACCACTGCATTTAATTAGGGCCCCCTGCATGAATGTGAGTGGGGCTCATGTACTAGAGCAAAGGTGGTTTAGTGTAGCAGTGCAGTGGCTACAGCACAGAGGAATAGACTTCCTGCTCTCCCAGCAGCAACCCTCACCAGGCAAGAGCTGCTCAGGGAGCGGGTGGGGCATTGCTCGCCCCTCCCCTCATGTGTGATGGAAGGTTCTGCAGGCAGGTAACCTTGTCTTGCGCAGCTGCAGTACAGGTAGCCACTGCAGCTTTGACTTTATGGATACAAAAGCTATGTCATGCCTAGAAGATGCAAGACTTTTGTTTTGTTTTGTTGTTGTTGCTTTGAGACAGGATCTCTCTCTACATAGCCCTGGTCATCCCGGAACTCATTATGTAGACTATGATTGTCTCAAACTCACAGTGATCCACCTGCCTCTGCCTCCCGAGTGCTGGGATTAAAGGCATGCGCCACCACATCTGGCTTGCCAGTGTACTCATTAACTACCAACAGAAAGCAGGAATGTTGTGGTATGGAACATCAGCAGCCACTCAGCCAAGTGACCCAGATTGACAGCACTAGTAATAAGACTACAGAAGCTGGGTACAATGGCTCATGTCTGCCATCCAAGCATTTGGGAGGCTGAGTGGGAAGTGTGCCTGAAGTTTGAAGTGGGCCTGGCCTATGTAGTGAATTCCAAGCAAGCCCAGGCTACGTGAAACCTTGTCTCAAAGAGAGAGGAGAAGAGAGATACAGATGCTACTGACAGCATCCTGCTCTAAGTATTGATGATTAGGAAGGAACATCATTTCTGTGTAAAAGGAACTTACATTCTCCTGAGAAAACTGTCATCTCAGAAGCTAACTACCTCCTTATGCTAACCTAGGCCTAGTCCTGGAAGCTTCTAGCCTCTGTACAATCTAACCTAGGCCTAGAATGTTTTCAGCCTCTGAGACTTACTGCTGAATAAGTTCACCCTTTCTAGTTTTTTCTGACCTCTGGGCTGGCTGGTTCAAATTCAACTGTTCTGGCTCAAACTCCTCTCCCAGCTGACTTATTTAATCTGGCTTCTCTCTCTGCCCGGAATTACTCTGCTTGGTCTCAAGCAGATTTTCATTACCTGAAACTTGCTCTGTATCAGGCTGTCCTTGAACTCAAGATCTGCTTGCCTGTCTCCTGGAATTAAAGGTATGTCTATATTCCAGCAAGATCACACAGACCTAGAAAGTCTTTGAATGTGATCTCTTGCCAGAACACCTATGCTCTGAATTAAAATTCTTCTACATCTTCCTTTTTCTGTTTAAGCTAAAAATTGTACACAGTTTGACTTTTTACAACAGAAACAATTATCAGTCCCACAAATGTAACATTCTGAATGTCCTTATGAAGAGCTATTGATGTGATGATCCTTCATAACTGCAGTCCTGATCATCTGTCTTCAGCAAATGTCCATTTCAGCATCAAAGTTTTCCAGTCTGCCAGTCTGCTGAGTGATCTGTCTGTCCTTCAGCTGGTTTGTTGAGCTGTCCAATGCAAGGACGTAGGCATAAGGTTTAATCCAAATGCTGATTTCTGTACCCCCTTCCCATATTTCGTTGCAATCTTTGTTCTGAGAATCTCCTGTCTCAGTATTGTGTAAACACTGCTCCCCAATTGTCTCCTGATATACCAGTAAAGCAGCTTACAGTCAATTGCTGAGCATAGAAAAGAATTGGGCTTAACTTTGTGTCAGCCAGGGAAGAAGTTAGAAGAGGAAGTAGGGGACTGAGCCGTAAGAGAAGTCCAGGAAACATCAGGACAGAGGATCTGGAACAATAAAGCTACAAAGTGCAAGTATGAGTGGGATGTGTACTGGGAGGAAGCCAAATTAGTTTAGAGGGTTAAGATTAGAGTAATAACTGCTCAGTTCTTGTGCTATGAAGCTTATTATTAAACAAATATAAAAGAGTCTCAATTATTTGTGTGATAGCTGGGTTAAGAGAGAAATAAACATTTTATTAAAGGAGGATCTGCATCATCCTATGAGTTGTTTTCTGCATCACTTCCTTCCTTCCTTGAGTTGTGTTTTTCATGTGAAAACTTCTCTTATTCAGATCATATCTTTATTAACTTTGATGAAACCCATAGTTTTTCATCACCTATAGAAGTATAGGCAAAAATCTCTTCCCCAATGTAACACAGTCCCTGATTTCCATTCTGATGTTAAAACATCGTCAAAGTATACAGGTTGATCTAAGTCAGTATTTTTTCTTCCACCATCAAGTGTCTTTCAACTAATTTTATTCACCCTTTCTGTTTATCAAGATACCATTAAATCTTTATTAATCCATACATAAACTAGATATCTAGGCAGTTGAAATCCATGCTCATCTTCATGTCAGTGAGCTAGGCCTCACTCCAGTGAGCCAGGCCTCTTATCAAACAAGATAATAGAGATAGAAAATTAATATACAAACAGATTTAAATTTTGTGTATGTTCTCCTGCTTGTGCCATGTGAGTGCAGGTAATATGGAGGCCAGAAGAGGGTGTCAGATCTCTAGAGGCAGGCAGTTATGACCTGCCCAACATGGATGCTGGGAACTGAACTTTAGTTGTCTCTCTGAGCAGCAAGTACCCTTAATCACTGAGCCATTTCTCAAGCCCCTTCCCTTTTTTTTTTTTTTTTTCCCCAAATTTAAAGAAGGTCTTTGTTGTCACTAGTTTTAAAGCTCTATTTTATTTTGGGTATTGAAGCCTCTACTTCCCCCTTCCTCCAACCCCTTAAAGAAGTAAAGAAGGTTAGTGAGGAGAGGGGGTCCGGACCCCTTTACTTGTCCCAGCTGTTTAGGGTCAGTGAGTTCTTTAGGGGCAATACCAATCTCCGTCAACAGCAAATGCAGCAGGCAGTCTCCTCTGAGCCATTGTGTTGAGTTGAAATGTTTCTCTCCACCTGCCACACCATCCGTCTCTGGTCTCCCCAAACTGCCACACACCTCTCTCCAAGCTCTCCCATTTATCTCCCTCCTAGTCCTAAAGCACGGCACTCTCTGTGCTGCAGGAGGCAAGCCAGTACCAGCTGGCAAAGATCATGCCCCCAAGAGAAGGCAAATATCAGCTGAGGACATACTAAAGCCCAAACTAAAATCCTGCACTTGGGAGTAAAACAAAAACCTATTTATATAACATAACTGAGTTTATAAAGAAACCAAAAATTTCCATTACAGGTCTTCCTAAATTGTCTGAGTGTAATTTACAGCCCTCCTACCTCAGCCTCCTGAGACTGTGCCTCTAGGCCTAGTTCTCTTCAGTAATTTCGTGTACACTTAAACATGCTATAACCATGCGATTGAGCTGTGTTGAGGGTCAGACTCAGGGCCTCGCACGCACTAGGCACATACTCTGTCACCAAGCTTCTTGCCCAGCACTGTGATTATTTTGTTTCTGTTACATTTTGTTTGCTTGTTTTTCTTTTCTTCTTCTTCTTTTTTTTTTTTTTTTTTTAAATCTTTTGAGACAGTCTCACTATGTAGATAAGCGGGCCTCAATCCTATGGTGATCCTCCTGCAGCTACCTCCCTAACACTAGAAATACAGATGTTCACCACCACATCTGGCTTGTTCTAATTTAAGGGGGGGGATAAAAGACAGCTGTGGTGGCACAGGCCTTTAATCCCAGCACTTGGGAAACAGAGGCAGGAGAATCTTAGTGAGTTCGAGGCCAGCCTGGTCTACAAAGGAAATCCAGGACAGCCAGGGCTTGATACAGAGAAACCCTGTTTCAAAAAACAAACAAACAACAACAAAAACTGGCACTGTAGAGTTTGTTTTAATTGAACATGTCTAACTTGCCCTTCAGACAGAGCACTCTGACTTTTGGCCAGGTAACAAACTCAAGGCTGAGTACATCAAAGTCAGTGCAAGTCCCACAGTTGCGGAGACGATGGAGGCATCAGCCAAGGCTACTTCAATAGGATAGGAAGAAAGGGTAGGTCGGAGAAAAGCTTGGGTAATACAGCCAGCTTTTAACCTCAGTCAGTGCTCAGAAGGCAGAGACAGGAAGATTTCTGCGAGTTCAAGGCTAGCCTTGTCTACATAGCAAGTTCCAGGCCAGCCAGAGCTATATAGTGAAACACTGTCTCAAAACAAAGCACCAAGTTTAAAAAAAAAAAAAGAGCTGGAGTATGTAGCTTAACCAGTATAGCACTTGCCTAGTGTGTGTAATCCCCAGGGCTAGGGTGAAAAAAAGAAGAAGAGGGAAGGAAAGGAAAGAAAAAGAAGCAAGGAAAGAGTCCTCCTAAAGCATTGAGCCGAGCTTGGTGATGTTCACCTGTACTCCTTGGCACTTGGGAGAGAGAGGCAGGAGAAGCAGGCGTTCAAACATTTAGCTACGTAACAAAAGCAAGGCCACTGGGCTACATGAGATCCTGTCTTTAAAGACCGCACTGCCATTCACACCTTACAACTACCTCAATTCCTGATATCAGGCTGTTTGCAAGAACTCGCAATCTCAGGGGCTGGAGAGATGGTTATTACTTCCTGTTCCTCTAGAGGACCTGAGCTGGGTTCCTAGCACCCACGTCAGGTTGCTCACACCATCCTGTAACTCCAGTTTCACGGTATCTGACTCCCTCTGACTTCTATCAGTGCTGAACACAAATAGTGCACAAAACCCCACACAAGTATGCAGGTGTGCATGCACACATATACAGAGTAAATAGGAAAGGGAAAGCAACTGGGAGCCTCAAGATGGATCATAGAGTTCAATGTAAGACCACAAAACAAGAGACAAAAATGGCCAATCTTTATAACCTACAGCTAGTGTTCTTAGATGTGACACTAAAGTAGGGCCCACCTGATAAAATATTGACAAATGAGACTGCAGAAGAGACTGGAACCCTCCCCCATACACCCCAGCCCCAATCTAGGAAACGGCTCTGCCATTTCTCACTTTTTAAAAACATTTTTATGTATGTTCAATGGTGTTTTGCCTGCATGTGTGTCTGTGTCAGGGTGTCAGATCTTGGAGTTCCAGACAGGTGTGAGCCGCCATGTGGGTGCTGGGAATGGAATCCAGGTCCTCTGGAAGAGCAGTCAGTGCTCTTAACTGCTGAGCCATCATCTCTCCAGTCCCTGTTTCTCACTCTTTAAGGCACCAAACGCACTCCTGGATCCACACAAAAACTGTTCATAAATTCATATGCAGCTCAACGAAGACAGAAGTCTTTATTTGCTAGTGAAAAACTGGAAAGAAGCCAAATGTCTTTCTTTCACTGGCTAGACAAATCCTGTGCAGACCTGAGACTTTAAGATGTGCATTATTCAGCAAGGAGAGTAAAAAGGAACAATTTGCAACAATCTGAGCAAGGATATTAGGATATTAGGCGGAGTGAAAAATCAACCAAGCTCAAAAGGTCACATACTTCATTATGTAAAAAGTGTGAAATGACACTCTAAAGATGCTTAAACAAATGAGAGGATGTCAGAGGTTGGGGACAAGGCAGGCAAGCAGGGGGGGAGTAGGCAGTTGGCGGCTATAAATACAAGAGCACAAAGGGAAAAAAAAGATAGTAAGATTGCGATGTTTAGCAGTTCTGTGGAGTCACACAAATGCACATGTGGAAAACTGCATAGAGCTCCACGTACAAGTGCAGGTGATGCACACAAAAAATGGAGCCAAGGGGTTGTTAAAGGCAGGTTGCCTTGGACCCTTTCCTGGGGCACTTCTCTTATACCACAAAGTTGAGAACCAAATGAAGGTTTATTAAGCTCTCAGAATTGATGGACTCATCTGAATTCACACTTTCTCTAATGGGCCAGTCAGAGTAAATCAACTAGAGGTTCTCAACCTGTGGGTCTCGGCCCCTTTGGACACTCAATCAACTGGGCAAATATCGAACACATTACACATATTTCCAACTCATAACAGTAACAAATTTAGTTATGAAGTAGCAGCAAAAATAATTTTATGGTTGGAGGTCACAACATGAGGAACTGTACTAAAGGGGTACAGTATTAAGGTTGAGAACAATCGCCCTAAATGAACCTTAAGCACCGAGGTACTTCGGATGAGAGTGGAAATTTACCTGCAGAACACTAGCCAGGGTAGATGTGTCACAGCAGTCATGACACGTGCTCACATAAGGTCCTTAAAACAGGGAGAACTGGAGCTGGGCATGGTGGCACACACCTTTAACCCCAGCACTCGGGAGGCAGAGGCAGGCAGATCTCTGCGACTACGAGGCCAGCCTGGTCTACAAAGTGAGTCCAGGACAGCCAGGGCTTAATAGGTGAGAAACCCTGTCTCGAAAAACAAGCAAGGGAGAATTGGGGATTCGGCTTGGCACTCCAGAGGATGGCTCTCTTCGTCTACTTGTTTCAGTTTGGGGACAATAGTGCTGTTAACTGTCAAACAGACTTTAGATGCATTTTCACTTTACCTGGGGAGAACTGGAGAGTGGCATGGAAGGTAACTTGAAACTCTGAGATATTTTGAGCTCACAAACTGATAATTTCCTTCTATAATAAACATTTTCCAGGTGACAAGATGCCCTTCCCACAATATGCAACATATTGACCACAAAATGTAATGAGGGCAAAAATCGAAAATGTGCTTAACCAGTTTTGTCAGAAATGCATCAGAATGAAACAAAGGCAACTCCTTAGAGCCCTGTATGTGACCAGCACTTCATAGGTGAGATGGCCCCTGAGCACCCTGGGACCATTCAAAATCATTTGTTTAAAGGCAAAAGGAACCACAATATGTGTACTGTTTAAGCAGTTTTCAAACGCATATGAACATAGCTATTAAGAGATGCTTTGTCAGGCAGAGAGGTGCTCAAATCTTGGGTGGGTACTCTTGGTTGGGGCCTGTCCTGTACCTAAGGCAGGAAGATGGCGGCTGAAGATGAAAACATCTCTTTAGTAAATCTCTATGTCCCAACTTGTTATGGAAAGTGTAAAGTACACCATAGGATACAGACGCTCTAAAGATTGTTATGAAAAGTATGAAGTACATGATGGGATACAGATGCTAAAGATGACCAGACAGGAGCAAAGTGAAGATTGGTTATCCCTGCCACCAGAAGAAATCAAATAGGATCCTGTCATGTTGGCCAAAACTGGTGTCCATCATAGTAGGAAGAACATTGAACTGAGTACAGCATACAAAATATACTACAGTATGCCTCCTGAATGCTGGGACTAAAGGTGTGCCCTACCATGCCCAGCTACTGTTCTCCGTCTTAAGAACCTTACGTGGGCATGTCACTACTACTGTGACACCTCTACCCTGGCTAGTGTTCTGCTCATGCCGGGATTAAAGGCATGTGCCACCACGCCTGGCTAGAACCCAGCCTTTTAGTGGCAAAATTCTGTGCACTGAAGAATGAACTTGGGACCAAAAACTAATCTGTTAACAGTATAACCCATGTTTGAAAGCATCTTGACCAATATGGTTCAACTTTGTCATAGAAATTCACACATCTATACAGCCTAGACTCTCAACACCCACAATGACAATAGCCCGAAAGAACTGGACTGCAATGGACCTCTCCCCAAGTATATACCAGCTTGGTCTAGAGAGCAACCCTTTCTCAAAAAAACCAAAAAATAAGAGAATGTGCACATGCTACATAATTCGTTTCTTTCAACATCAGCCTACAACAAAAATCCTACAGAGGATGTGTACATGCTACATAATTCGTTTCTTTCAACATCAGCCTACCACAAAAATCCTACAGCACTGTATTCCACTATTCTATCAAATACACAGGGAAGTCATTCTGTCTACAGGAAGCATTTTTTTTTTAACGGACAATCAAATGACACATTACAATTCAGGCAAGAGCACAACTTTATTTTCACCTCTAAAAGTAAACCACAATTAACAGAGGAGACTGTGCAGTTCAACTTTTTATTTTAATAAAACCAGAATATGCACAGCACATGCAGTGCTAGCATCTAAACTAATACAATAAGCAACTACTAAAGCTACAGTGACTTGAGGGTCAATCTTTACATTCAGCAAGTTTAAATCCTTTCTTATTTTTGAAACATAACTGAAAATATTGCTTGCTGATAAAACTTGCTCAAATGCTATTGCTGAATGTACAAGTCACTGAATATGCCAATACAACAAAGATAACCACATGTTTGAGGATTGCAATGTGCCAGACATTCACTGAAAAAAAAATACAACTAAACAAAACTCACACAACAAACATCTGAGAATCTGGACACTTTGTATCAGTGTTTTGAAGTGTTTCATTAATATCTTAAGACAAGTGTATCAAAACCTTGGCATGATTTAGTTTCAAGTCGCCAATTTTGTTTTTACTATCAGAAAGTTATGGCTATACCGCCAATGCCGGGTCTGCTTAATTTGACTTAAGAGTTTATTATGACTTAACATTAAAAGCTCACACTACCCCGAAATATATAATTTCACGCATACGGTGACATTCAACATTCAAGTGCCAGTGTTTTTGTACTGTCTTTTGGTCAAGTTTCTTTAAACTTTCAAAGAATCACTTTTAGGCTTACAAAAATAAATATTTGTCAAAATGTTCAATAAATATTACATAAAACTAGCAGCAAAAAGTATCTAGAAATCTGTCGTGTGCAAAGTTTTCTTCCCAACTATCATTCCCATGGTCCCAAATAAATTTTAGAATCTAGTCCCATCCCTTTCCTAGACAAGCTGCGTTCAACAATCTCCAAGAGACAAAATAAGATTGGAAGTTTAAGGACACGCACACAAGACATATATATAAAATTCTCTGAATGTGCAATAAAAGAAGTACTTTGTAAAAAGTTATGGGCAAAATGTACAAGGGCCTAAACCTAGACTAATTGAAATAGCACCATAACAAATGACCTCAATACTGTCAAGTGCACCTACTTAATAAAAGTTTTAGAACAAGGCACAATACACTTGAAAATCTATTGCACTTTAGGAAATTTTTGCCGTCTTCCTATGCCACTGTAAAAAGATTGAGCGTTTTGATCACTACATTCTGGTCACAAAATTAGCCCAGAATTCCAAGTGGCATAGGCATTTTAGTGGTGGACAATGCTCATCTTTGGCCAGATTTAGCATAAACAGACTATAAATACAATGGAAACCTATGCAACTAAAACTGACTGAACTGCACTGTAGAGCAGAATTGACACCTTGTGCAGTTATGTACATATTTCCAACCTGTGTGATCTCAGATTTCATTTTTTTACTCTTCTGGAGCCTTTTTTGTTTTTTTACAAAGTCTATAGTAAGCCAGTTTAACATCTCAACGCAGCTTGAACAGAGTAATGTGAATCGGCATTTAAAAGAAAGCCTGCTGCATAATTCTTCCTGTTCATCCCCTCTTGACCAAAAAACATCAACACTAGCATGCGTTATTAGACCAAAAATCATCCAGAGCCCTAAGTGAGGGCTGGTCATTGCTGTGGTCAGCCATTCTACCATTTCGATTTCTTTTATGGCAGGCATTTAAAAAGTCTAAGTAGATGAATTCTCCTAAAAACCTATTTCAAGTTATCAGACCTTTAAACTTTCCCTGTAATAATATGCCCACATTTGGCTAGCTCATAGTTAACGATCTGCCTAAACATTGAAAGAGGAATTGCTGTATTTACTTGCATTAACTTTGAGAACAGTGCTTTGAATGTATGCATGTATTCATACATCACCTCATCATGACTGGAATGGCTTGTTTAAAGACTATTATCAGGTTCTAAATACCTATCCAGGATAGAGTGAGCAAATCAGAACTTTAACTTATTAATACAGTTTGCCACATTAGAAACTAATTCCATTAATATGCTTCAAGACGTTTGTTGTTTGTTTTCCCCCAATCTGCAAGTATCAAAAGCCTTAATGCAGGCTACCACTTAAGTTTTTTCCTTTTATTATTTATGGATGAATCGATGATTCCTGTTAAGTTGTATCACACCTGTGTGCCAAGGTTTGATTTTAGCCCAAGTTCAGTAAATTTATTTTGTCAAAAACAATTGGTATCTTGAGCATTACTGAGCCAACAGGACATCAAAATAAAAAGTTGTCTAAAGTTAAAGGCACAGTACATTAACAAACAAATGATCCTCAGTCACAAAATTATAAATGCAGTTTGGGATAGGGGTAGGCGGGAGGGGAGTTAATCCAAACTACAGCAATGAAGTCTTCAAACCACCTTCAGAACAGGGCTGCTGATTGTTCCTTTCATCTTTACTTGTGACCTTGAGCTCCCTTTAAAAAAAAAAATTTCAGTGGAGAATCACAGCTGGTAATGTACTGCGAGTTCTTGAAGCTACACAAGGTATAGTCTGGCTAAGTTACATGTGGTTTCCATATTAGCTTGTTTGGCAGGGTGACTGACTGCAAAGCAGGCTCAGTTACCCCACCAGTCAACCCCCTGGGAGTTATAATTTCCTCCATATCCATCACTGTTGTAAAAGCCTCCATAGCCACCTGGTGAGAGATTTAAAAAGAGAAAAGAAAAATTAAGTCAACAATCTTTTCCTTCTAAAGTGATTTGTGCTTAAGAAAATGAGGTTAAGACAAACAAATACTACCTCCACCAAATCCTCTGCTGCTGCCATGGCCGCCTCCACCACTGCGACTGCTGCTTGTGCGGCTGCTGCTGAAGCTGGAACTGCTGGCGCCGCTACTTTGTCGATAGTCTCTGGCACCAAACCCTCCACTAAATCGACTGCTGCAATAGAGTGGGAGGGGGCAGGGAAAAGTCGTGTCGGTTCACATGAAGGAAGAAGGTATTCATTCATCAACTTCTTTCTTTCTATCTTTCTCATTTATAAATTCCCAATCCAGCCACACTTTCCCCAAGTGTTTTCCAAAGGTGTAAGCATTGACAGGACAACATTAACTAAGTTATTTTAAACAAGTTTCAAAACAATACTAAGAAATCAAAGTATACCTCATGCCCCTCGCTACATATCATGTGTCTGCCTCACCTCTTAGAACGTCCACGGCTGCTGCCCTTGTAGTGGTGTTCAAAAGCCATGTTCTCTAACCAAGAGGGCACTTCTTGTTTTGCTTCAACAAGAAGATCCAGTAAATCCTTAGTAATATTTATGTTCCTTTCATTAAAGAATGAGGTGGCAAGACCTTAAAAAAAAAAAGCCACACATAAACAAAGGTCTCCAGAAAAGTAGCTTATCATCTTGCTTTTCTTCTCAAATAATTTTAAAAAATAACTATAAGCTATCTAACCAATAAATCCTGACTGCATTGTTTGAAAATAGGGATAATATTTATGATACAAAGTTCTAGGTGGGTGTGCGGGTGTGCATGCCATAAAACACCTTTATTCCAGCACTCTGGAAAGATAGGCAGATTTCTGTTGAGTTCAAGGCCAACCTGGGAAACAGTTCCTGTCTAAAGCAAAAAGCTATATATAAAGTTCTTCTCTGTGCCTATCACAAAGAACAAATAACCAAGATAACTGGTAACTAAACACTCACCAAGGTTGCCCACACGTCCTGTACGGCCTATGCGATGTACATACTCTTCAATATCACTAGGCAGGTCAAAATTAATAACATGCTTCACATTTGAAATATCCAGTCCTCTTGCTGCTACCTGAAATATAATTTTTGTTATATATGGCCCACTAAAAGTATTTGGACACAATAAACTTGAGAATAAAAGATATACATAGCAATATACATACTGCCGTCGCCACTAGAATTGGGCTTTTTCCCGAGCGGAACTGGTGAAGGGCCTCTTCCCTATCTCTCTGAGAGCGGTCTCCATGGATACTGGTACAAGCATATCCTTCATGGTATAAGAAATCCTCCAGAGAATCTGCGCCCTTTTTGGTCTCCACAAACACCAGGGTCAGGGAATCCTTGCCTGAATTTGAAAATAAGGTGTTTATGACAATTAGTAAACAGTTCTTTGTAAACATGTATATAGACAATTAAAATGGACGATGTTGAATGGGGAGGGAAATAATGGTGATACAACCGAATGCCCATTACATACACCGCCACAGAGAGCTAGAATTGCTTATTTCACCTGTTGCATTTAGGAGGTCAAGTAGGAATGATCGTTTGTCTATTTCCTCCACCCAAACCACTTTTTGTGTGATGTTCTCTGAAGTAGACCCAACTCTTCCTACGGCCAGAAAAATGTACTCATCCAAGAAATCACGGGCCAGCATCTGAAGAAAAAAGTCATTCTTTAATTTTGCAGTTTTATTACATGTATGTCCATGTGTAAGTGTGGATGTTAAAAGAGTACAATTTGAGAAAAGTTGGTTTTATTTTTTCATCATGTGGGTTCCAGAGACTGAATTCAGGTAGCAAGCAATTTTACTCGCTGAACCTTTTGCTAGCATCACCCCTCACTATTTTTGGTCAAGTGTGGTGGCACATCCCTTTAATGCTAGCACCAGGGCAATGCTAAAATATTTTGAAACAAGGAAGTCTTTAAATTAAGTGAAAACTATATAATAGTACCTGTATTTCCTTAGGGAAAGTAGCACTAAACATCATAGTATGGCGGACACCTTTTGGAGGCATAGTATCTTGTTCGACTATTCTGCGTATCTGAGGTTCAAATCCCATATCTAACATCCGGTCAGCTTCGTCTAACACCAAGTACCTGTAACGAAAAACATTTATTAAGACTAAGAAATCAAAACTTTATATATTAATTTAAATGACATAATCATCAATGTAGTTAATGCTTAACTCTGCATCTAATAGTTAAGTAGAAAAGATGAGAGCTAACTAGCTTACTTTTTAAATTAACTTTATATTTTTGTATGAATATGCACATATACCTAGCACAGAGGACAAACTGTAGGATTGTCCTTGGAACTAGTTATAAGCCTCTATTAAAACATTAGCTGACTTTTCAACACTGATAAATTTTGTGTAAACCACTTCTCAATATTTATATATTTAGTCAATGCTAATAAATACATACTTGCAGAAATCTAATCCAATCTTCCCTCTCTCCATCATGTCCACTAGACGTCCTGGAGTTGCTACTAACAAGTGGCATCCACGTTCTAAGTCTCGAATCTGTTGACCAATTTCCGCCCCGCCATAAACCACACAAGGACGAACTCTAGATCGGTATGAGAACTACAAACAAAGAAACCCCATCAAAGTTCAATGTCAAGATTTTTACATGGCCATTAGAATCAACAGGAAAGCTACGAATTTCTGAAATGCATACTTACTTTTCTGGCTTCCTCATAGATCTGCACTGCCAATTCTCTCGTTGGTGCCAGTACCAGTGATATTGGGTATTGTTTGCGACGCCCATATCTGCCATTTTCCTAAGAAATAGAAATGTATTATAATCTGCATATTATCACTTAAGTTAATCTATAAAAATTTAATTTTAGGAAGTTAATTTCCTTTTTGCAATTTATCTACTATACCATAAGACTCCATTAGACTAGTCTTAGCACCATTTGGAATGTTCTCAATAGCTTCCTACAAGCATTACAGTAACTGCACTTTAAAGAAACACTGATGAGCATACAGCTCAATGACAGAGCACTTGCTTAGCACACAAAATCCCTGGCCCTGTCCTGCTCCCAGCATTGGGGGAAATTACCTTCATGGCTCTGAGAGCCTCTCCTGGACCATCAGCATAAATCTGACTCAAGATGGGCAAGAGAAATGCTGCAGTTTTCCCAGAGCCTGTCAAGAGGAAGTATGTTACCAGCTGACCATAATAAAACCCTACTTAATACTTCTGAATCAACATCAGTAATTAGTAGTTTTACTTTATGCCCAATACATCACAGACATTTCACATACCCTCTAGCTGACTAAAACAAGAGTCAAAAAAATTAGGAAGAAGCTGCTAGTTTTAAATAAGGATTTACAGATTATAGCCGTAACAATTTACATTATCATGTATGCTTTCTTTGACATTACAAAACAATGTGAGTATTCCCAAATGTTCATGGCACATAAACCAACAAGTATCTATTATTTGCTTCTTTTATTACAGAAAAGGTGACATTTACTATAATCAAAGTGCTTACCTGTTTGGGCACAAGCCATCAGGTCTCTTTTCTCTTTGATAATAGGTATAGCATGCTTCTGCACTGGAGTTGGGCGAGTATAACGAGTAAGCTCAATGTTTCCCATAATAATTTCTCCCATTTCAACATCACTGAACTGTCAAGAAATGCAATGGCATGGCATAAGTAGAGATGCTATCTGAAGCCACTGTTTTACACTATATGTGAATGACAATAGCAAAATTTTAACGTACAATTAAGTTGGGTTTTCACATTTGACACATTTACAAATTTAAGGACTGAATTACTTAACCGTGATAACTAAACTCCCCTTCTACAAGCTACTGCATGGTTAGTTATATTCCCCTGTAATGGAGCAAGTACTTACACTTTCAATATGTGGAGGACAGTTGTTGCCTGTTGCTTCAACTGGAATGTCATCGTATTTCTCAAAATTAATCCCAGTATTGCCTCCAGAAAAGAGTTCCCTGAAAAAAAAATATTGGTAAGTTCCCATGCAATACCAGAAGACAGACTTCAGCACAAGTAGCATATTTCAAAACTTACTGTTCCAAGCGTTCACTTGGCGGGAGTGGTTTTGACCAGTCATCTTCATCTGATTTGTCACACCAGCGACTATTTCCACCTCTTTCAAACTTGCCAAAGCCACTTCTATCTCCACGGCTGCCAATGCCATCGTAGTCTCCCCGTCCACGATCATCAAACCTGAGTTATCACAAGTAATAAATCAGAATCTTACCCACCAAATCACTCTAGAAAACTACCTCAGAGAACTGGTGCCAACAGTTGTCTTGTTCTTTTTGATACATAAGGATAACAACCAGATCGTACCCATCTACAGTCGATATATCCGTTTCTAAAGCCATATGGCAAGTCTTGCCACATACATCCTACCATTAAGAATTAAAGCTTCAGGCTGGAGAGATGATGGCTCAGTGGTTAAGAGCACTGATTGCTTTTCCAGAGGACCTGGGTTCAATTCCCAGCAGCCACATGGCAGCTCACAATTGTGACTCCAGATCTGACACCCTCACACAGACAAAACACCACTAACATTCTTTTAAAAACTAAAGCTTAAAAGTTAAATTGGCATATAGCCCATGCCTTCAAAATGTTTGTCAAAATATATTTTTAGTAGAGGGGGGGAAAATTCATGTGTGACAGTTTAAATGTTAAATTTTTTAAAATATTTTTTAAAATCCTTACCTGAAAAGATATTTTTAGTTTTAGGTCTGTTTGCTAAAAATCTGGACACAGGAGACTAACCACAGCTAATAGGCACATGAGGTCAGTTCACCACACTTGTATAATCAATAATATAAGTGTTTATTTTGCCTTGAGAGTCCACAAAAAGCTCAAATTAGGCCATTCACTGCATGAAATTACTTTTAAAATAGACAATATAAAACTAGAGAAATAGAAAAACTGACTTCATTTTTTTTTTTTTAGACAGGGTTTCTCTTGTGTAGCCTTGGCTGTCCTGGAACTCTGTAGACAGGCCTCGAACTCAGAGATCCCGCCTGCCTCCCTAGTGCTAGGATTAAAGGTGTGAGCCACCTTGTGTTTTCATCTAATTTTTATGTAATAAGGTCAATCTTACAGCTAAAAAATATAGACACCCACTT
The DNA here is from genome assembly GCF_903995435.1 of Acomys russatus. Taxonomy (NCBI): domain Eukaryota; kingdom Metazoa; phylum Chordata; class Mammalia; order Rodentia; family Muridae; genus Acomys; species Acomys russatus. The sequence goes on from NC_067169.1 coordinate 14,146,233, forward strand.
TTATCCTGATAGGGCAAAGCTTCCTAAATTGCCACTTACACATGTAAATTGATTTCATTTACCTTCCCCTTGATCCACTTCCACGATCACTGAAGAAACTAGACTTCCCTCTTGAATCACCCCGGGATCCAAAACTGCTGTATGCATCCTTATCTTTACTAGAACTCCACCCTGAACTGTCTTTGTCGTAGAATCCTGAAAATAAAAAATAAAAAACCACCAAACTCTTAAGAATACTATTAACACATGATCTTAATCTTTCTGAATTTGAAGCCGTACTGCCTCTTTTATCTCCGGTATCAAAAGCCAATGTAAATATTCTAATGATGGTACCCAAAGATAACTAAGACATAACCAGTTATACTCCACTAGAAAAAATACTGTATAGATCATGTAAATTTGACAGACTAAGAACATTCTAAATGAATACAATCTCTAAGAGGTCAACAACTTTGCCTTTAACAAGATGACCATGGTCCTGTCTTCTATCATGTAACTATAATACTTTAACTTTTCCACTCCTGTTACAGGTGTGAATGAATTTACAAAGAACAGCCAAAGTTTTCCTTGGCATGCCAGATTATTTGGTTTGGTATTTTCTGTTCCAATAGCAAAAGTACAAGAACAATGCCTTGTACTTGTGAATCATACTCCACATGGTATTCACTTAGTGGTTTATTTACAAGCTTAACAATATCAATATTAAAAAACCAAGATCGCTTCTATGGTCCCATTATAAAGCCAAATATAAATATTTAACTAAGTGGGAATCCCCAGTGACAGCTATATTTAAGACAAGTAGGGCTGAACTGGCTTCTATGCTGTTTTATTAGTCAGAGACATTTACAAGTTAACTTTCCTCTGTCTTTGTCTCTGCATCACTCAGCCATGTGTTTTCACCAGCAATCAAGAATTTAATTGCTTCTCCAGATCTTCCAGTTGTAAAATGTAAGATCTTGACTCTTCATTTCTTTCTACAAAGACTTCTTGTTCATTCTACAGCAGTCACTCCCACGGCACTAGATCTTGTGCTAAGTCCATCATCATCTTGTCATGTTATGACATGGAGTTTGTATTACATGGAATAATACATATGACATCTTGTCATATATGTTAAGACAAAAAATTATTTCCATGCAGTTTGTATTACACAACACAGCAAATACCTATCTTTTCAAAGTAAAACCAAGATATAACTAATTATAAAGGATCATGAGACTAATCATATAAAAACCATGACACTGAAGACAATTTTCTAAGATGTGATATCAGTCAAGGTTTTTCAGACTTAGTAAATTTCCCAAGCTGCTTTGTTTTCCTTAGGCTAACTAATTTCTAAAATGACCAAGAATCAGATTTACCAAACTGGTATTAAGGACTCACCTTTAGTAGCTTCTCTGTTCCTTAAGTGAGGAGGAATATAGCGCCCTTCTAAAAGAACATAAAATTAATAAAAATGCCAAATACCTTCACAGTAAAGCTTTTCACCAAAATCCCTATTTAAAAAAAAAAAACACTCCTCTAGTGAGAAAGGTTTGAATTTAAGCTGGGCATATGCCTGTAATCCTAGCTAAGAAAAAGCAGGAAGGTCATCACCTCTAGTTCAAGGCCAACCTAGGCTACATATACATAGTCTCCCAAAAAAGGGGGGGGGAGCCAACTTTAAGCCCAGTAGTTGGGCTGAACATAGTGGTGCATTCCTTAAATCCCAGCAGGGGCAGGTATGAGTGCAGCTTGGTCTACATAGTAAGTACCTGGACAGCCATGGCTCTGTAGAGACTATCTCAAAACAAAGGGGGGTGGGGGCGGGGGGTGCTAGTGTTAACTAGATACTAGTGGCCTTATATATGCCATTGAAGGATTTGCTCACTGACCAACATGCCCAGCCCTTCTAACTTCTAGATGGTGAAAGTGCATTCTAACAGTGTTCATGCAAATCTTTAACATTCAAGGAAATTTGTTTTGTTTTAGTTTCTTGAGACAGGGTTTCCCTGTGTAGCCTTGGCTATCCTGGACTCACTCTGTAGACCAGGCCGGCCTCAAACTCCCAGAGATGCGCCTGCCTTTGCCTCTTGAGTGCTGAGATTACAAGATATCAAGTTCTGATAGTCAATCTGTAAGTAAGTGTTTTACTTACTGCTTGCTGTACTTCCTCCAGTCTGATTATCTGATGAGTTCAGGTCTAGGCCAGCAAACTAGAAGAAAATCAGATTGTTTTTAGTCTCAATGTTGAATGAAATAAATGCACTAGAGGAAAAACAAAAAACCATTTTCTGGTCTCATATTCAAATAGCTGCCCCACGAAACCCACACGGCTATTAAGAAAATACAGAATGTGACCAAGAAGGCACTAAAAGACCACAGAGCTCTAAAGCAAATATGAAGTAGGAGCACTATAAATATTACAGAACGTAAGTCACAAAATCAAACAAACTGGATCCATACTCAACTCCATCTTTCAAGATGTTTGTTCTGTAAACATTTCCCATAGTAAAAGCTCCTTGACAAAATACAACTTAGTTATGCCGAATCTCAAAAATCTAGCTAGGCATGGCAGTGTGTAACTGTGGTCTCAGTAGCTAGTTCCAAGAGACCCACTGCTCTCTTCCGGCCTCCAAAGAATAGTGCAACATACATACAGCTAAACACACGCATTAAATAAAAGCAAATCTTTTGGGGGAGGTTGCAAAATCTTTTACAGGGTTTCTCTGTGTAATAGCCTTGGCTGTCCTGGAACTCAGTCGACCACACTGGCCTCAGAGATCCACCTGCCTCTGCCTCACCAGTACTGGGATTAAAGGTATGGGCTTTTTTCTTTTTTTATATAAGTTAAAGTTTGAGGTCAGGTTAGCCAACAAACTTATTTTTAAAACATTAAATAGGTGCTCAGACCTCAGTTCAGTGGGTAGAGTGCTCACCCACATTGATGGATGAAGCCTAGTTCTAATCCCTAGTACCATATAAACCAAGTGTGATGAGTCACAGTTGTAGTCCCAGGATTAGAAAAGTGGAGGCAGGCAGATCAGCAGTTCAAAGCCATTCTCAGCAATATAGGTACTTCCAGGCCAGCCCGGACTACAATCAGACCTGATCTAAAAACAAAAACCACACATGTTAAATGGGTATAAGATTCATTTTAATCATTTTTGACAATGTTTCTAAGCGCTACCAACTTTGTACTTGGTAATATTTTAAATCTAAAAGCACATATAAAGACAAATTTGAAACTATTTAGTTCCTTTATTCAGAAATAAAGACAAATATAATAAATTGGAATTGCACTGCATAGAAACAATTTTAGCAATACACTCATCACCTAGCACTATTGAGTAAAACTGGAGTAACTCCTATTCTCCCATTTAGTCACAGAACTAAATAAATAGCCTCTGATATTCTTACTAACGAACTTTTTCCCCCAGAGACAGGGTTTCTCTGTAACCTTGGCTGTCCTGGACTCACTTTGTAGACCAGGCTAGCCTCGAACTCAGAGATCCACTTGCCTGTCTCCTGTGTGCTGGGATTAAAGGTGTATGCCCACACCGCCTGCCGTGGCTGTCCTTGAACTCAAAAGATCTATCTGCCTGCTGACTCCTGTAGAGCAAACTCAGGTCTGTAATCAGGTTTGGTGGCAGGCGCCTTTATCGGCGGGGGCCCTATTGTCAATAAGTAATCTACTTTGGAGTATAAGCCACAAACCAAAAAGGAACACCACCACCCCCAGCCAGGCCTGTTACATTTTTACGAAACATAAAGCTCCATAATATGTGGAATGATACTGACAAACTACAAGTGTCACTGCAGTCACTGAAAACTGAAAGCAGATATAACCTCATAGCCATTAACAAAAATGTTGCCATACTTTGAAACAGTAGCTGCACTTATTACAACGCTGACAAACCGCACTGTTGGTACTTAAATCTTAAAACTCTTGGAATTCCTAAATTTCTAGAGTTAAATCCATTACAAACTTACGAAAGGCTCTTGGAAATATAATTTTAATAGTAAAATTAAAATATCATCTAGATGTAAAATGTTAAAGCTGGGAAAAACCGGTGCCTTTACACCAGGCAATGGTTTTTTCTTTTCTTTTTTTACTCTAGGCACCATTAAACTTACAATGTGTTAACATGCTAGATTTATTGTTGTGGGTCATTGACCCGGAAACCAGGAGGCAACAGATCGCACATCTGCATCTCTGCCTCTAAATCTAGAAATGGTATCTGGACTCCAGCCTGATCCATCTCCCAATTTTACTTCAACGGCGGCAACAAGTTATCTGTTGCCATATTCTGGGCATCTTGCCTTTAGATGTTCCCAGATTGGGCCATCCACCGCAAGGCGCGCGGTCCTCCCTGCGCCCAGGAAAAAGCCGGCGTGTCCAGCTCGGGGCGCCGCGGATGTTTCCTGGAACCTAAGGCTGAGCAAGGGCCGCGCCGTGTGGCTGGCGTCACCGCCAAGCCCGGCGCAAGTGCGCACGCAGCGGCCCCGGCCGCCCTCCCCCTCCTTCCCCCGCCCAATCCGCCCAGAAATTTCTGCGTCACAAAACTTTCCACTCGGGAACCGCGTCCTCCCTTGCCGCGACGCACCGGGCCCGCGGTAGCGAAGAAACCCGGCTAGCAAGCAGGCGAGCCTACGGGAGGGCAGGCCAGGGTGGGGGTGGCGGGGGAGACGCACCGCACCAGGCAGAGCCACACAAAGGAGGCCGCCGCCATTAGCCCGCGCAGAGGCCAGTTCCCCACCCCCGGCGGCACCCCCTCCCACATTCCAGCGCCGCGGGGCCACTCGGCTAGCCCGTGCGCCGCCGCCGACTCCCGGGGGTTAAAAAACCCCAGCCAAGGGAGCCACGAGGCCGAAAGTCCCCACAAACCGTAGCCAAACCTTCCACCCCCGAGCCGCGCGCCGCCACGCCATGCAATCCCCTCCCCCCGCGCCTCCCTCCGTCCCTCCCTCCGGGTCACTAATCAACTAGGGTGCGCGCGCAGGCGACCGAAAGAGCGCGCCCCCTCCCCCTCTGCTCGCCCGCGCGCACACGCACACTCACGCGCGCGCACATGCACTCTCCTCTCTTCTCCCTCTCTCCCTCCCTAACTCTCTCTCTCTCGCACACGCACACACACGCACACACACAAAAGCCGCCATTGTGCTCGGGCCGGGGACAATGCCGCGAACCGAGCCGAGCTGGAGGAACAACCAGTGGTAGCACTCCAAGTAATCAGTCCCTTCAGAGCCCCTAGATACAGACACCCGCCAGCCCGAGACCTCAGGGAGATGGGAAGGGGGGAAAAAAGCAGAACTTAGAGCTGCGCCACAAGGTAGGCTAGGTCAGGAGAGAAATTATTGCAGTGACTGGTACAGCTCACCTGCTGGTCCAGCCCGAGCGCATTTTCCACTGCCACATGACTCATCCCTGAAGAATACCGAAAACTCGGGAGTCTTCCGCTGCAGAGCAAGTGCTGGCTTTACCGCAAGGGCTCTCTCACGGGAGAACTGCGGCTTTGAAGCGCACCGCGCGGCCACGGAGCTTATATACAAACTTGGAGGGCTGCTACGTCAGCACGTAAGACGTAGGCCCTCCTCTTTCAGGCGATTGTCCACTGCCGTTAGGATGTCTGCCTGGTTACGGTGTGTTCTTTCTACTCTCGTGAGATTTCCTAGTCAATCCAGTTACCCGCTTCGTTGTCCGTACTTAAGAGAATCCCTCAGTCACTGCCTCTCTGCTTCTTTTGGGTTTGGTCTCCCCTGTTCTCTGCTCATACCCTAGTCTTAGTGTTTTCCCAAGATCTTGCTAGCAACTCCGCCTGTCCTCTGGCACCGAAATGCAGCCCTAAGATTTAAAGTAGAATTAATTGCTGCTGCTTCCCCTATGCACCCAGGTTTCATTTTTTCTGGCACTCTTCCTTTCCTCTCAATCCCTGAGCTTGGAGATGATATAGTGGGCTTTGTCTGGCCAGATGAGCCATCCTCCACTATTGCATAGCAGTCAAATTCGGACCGGGGGGGGGGCGGTCACGTGACCGTGGGTGTCCAGCGCGGTGGCCATTTTGAGAAGAAGGGAAACTGGCTTGAATAGTGCTGGGAATGGGAAGGAGGAACTGAGACGACTGCGCGGGGGGGAGCACGGGGGAAGGAGGAGGAGGAATGGAGCGGGGAAGAGGAAAGAGGGACTGGTAAAGGAGAAAGGTGGAAGGCTGCTTGGTGACTCGAGTTCCCCTGAACAAGAAGTGTAGAGATGTGCTGATCGCTGAAGACTTCGGAGCGCTGTTGCCTAGGTAGCGGGCACGCCACCCCCACACCCCCACTCTGAAGGAACAATGAGACTGTCTCACGCGAATGTAGTTCCGGCAACGTGGGATCCTCCCAGAACCCTGAGCCTCCGCTGGTGTGTGAGTCATTGCTGGATCTGTGTCCTTCCGCGTGGCACTCCTGGCGCCTGACTGGTGGCTGCAGGCACAGCAAGGGACCCCGAATGTTTCTAACAACTTTCTTTGGAAACCCGGGAGGTGAGGGTGTGTGACTGGGCACAACCGATGCCTGCTGGAGAAGCTGGGACGGGGTTACCTGACCGTGGTGACTCTCCTTGGACCACTACATTGGACAGGAAATAGAAAAAGGGGTCTGTCCTCAGGGGGGCGGCTTCTGGTGGTTCCCCCCTCCTAGGCGGATCAACCCCAAGTCTCAGCTTCAAAAACACAGACCCTTAAACAATAAAACCAAAAGAATATGAGCACTCAGCTTTCAGGCAATGTCAATACACACAGGTTACCTAAAAGCTTGCACCTTTTCTGCACCTCAGCTTAACAAACGAAAAGCAGGACTCTCCCCCACCGTCCCCTCCAAGGGGCCTTCTGCTGCCAGGATTCAAATAACTAGTTCTCATAAAAAAATTTTACAACTCTTCTACTTTTCCGGTGTTTTAAGTTGAAGCCGAACTTCTAAAGAGATACGGAAACAATAAAGCAATCCCCAGGCAAGTTGCTTCTTAGCTTTTGTTCTCAATTTTTTTCACCTAGAAAAGAGTCCACTAGACTACAAAAACCCTGTTATTGTTTTCTTAACACTCATTTATGTAATAATAGAGGGAAGTTTCTTTTGTTCTTGTTGGTTGCATTGGCAATATTTTATACTAACAACAAATATTTTGTTTTGTTTCTTGGTAACCAATGGGTTTATTGGGTTTACTTAGAGGAGTTGTAACTTTGTAAACACCCTTTAAAAACACAATAAAGTAACAAGTCAGAAACAATACAACAAAATTTGTTACAGTTTCAAAAGGCAGGACCCTATATTAAGTATTTTTAACACTCCCTGTAAACATGCTGAAATAATAAATAATACAACTAAATTTTTTTCAGTTTCAAAAAGCGCGACCTAACTGTAATATCCAAACGAAATGAATGCAATAAAACAATGCAAGTAAAGCCGGTTGTGGTGGTGCACGCCTTTAATCCCAGCACTAGTGGATCGCTGAGTTCGAGGCCAGCCTGGAGGGGGAGGGGGCAAGAGAGAGGGGGGAAGGGGAGTTGAGAGAGAGAGGGAGAGGAGTGTGTCCTGTCCCAGACAGCCTTAGCAACAAGAGTGAGAGAAAGAAAGCTAACTTCTAGTATTCAGAGAAACCCTGGCTTGGGGGGAGGGGAGCAATAATGTAATTAAAAGTTACATAGGAAGGCCCTAGTCACTGAGCCACGGCCGAGGACTCAGCTGTCTCCCCATAGAGCCCCCTAGCTTCTGGAGACTCCATCCTGTTTTGTGTGCCGTGGGCCCCCCACCCCGCCCGCCTGCCCGCCCACCTTCCGCAGGCCTTTTCCACCGAGGAGGCTATCCAGAACCTCCACTCTTTCGACCCCTTTGCTGATGCAAGTAAGGATGATGATCTTTCTGCCTGCTTCTGGCAGGCACCGGGTATTATATCCATAAAAGAATCCAACAGAGAAACGACAGGAAGACCCTTACTACTGTCCAAGGGATCGCTGATGATGATTACAGTCAAAAGAAACTAGTGAAGGCGGTTAAGGGGAACTTTGCCTGCAATGGTGCTATAATTGAGCACCCAGAATACGGAGAAGCAATTCAGCTACAGGGGGACCAGCGCCAGAACACAGGCCAGTTGCTGATAGAGATTGAGCTGGCTAAGGACAACCAGCTGAAGGCTCGTGGATTTTAAGTGCATGTGGCTCTGAAGCTTAAGCTCATTGCATTGCCTTGCAATGAGTAGAATTTCCCTTCTGTCACAAATTTTAAAACCTCACAGCTTGTATAATGTAACCATTTGGGGTCCGCTTTTAACTTGGACTTGTGTACCTCCTTCATGCAATAAACTGAAAAGAGCCACAAAACAAACACACACACACACACACACACACAAATTACATACTAAGAGGCAGAGAGAGCCAGGCACGGTGGCGCACACCTGTAGTCCCAATCAAATCTCTGAGTCCGAGGCCAGTCTGGTCTACAAAGCGAGTCCAGGACAGCCAAGGCTACACAGAGAAACCTTAACTGGGTGGGGGTGGGGACGGAGGGGCAGAGAGCTGGAGCAAGGGCTAAGGGCAGATCTTTCATTCACAGCCTTTGGAGTTCCAGCTCCACTATATCTGATGCTTTCTGGCCTCCTGGGCACCCACACCCTCACGCATCTACTCCCACATAAGCAGCCATATACAGAATTTGTTTTATGTTACATATGAAAATATGTAAATTTGGGGGTGTGCTAGAGAGATGGCTCAGAGGTTAAAAGAACTGGATGCCATTGAAGAGAACCTGGGTAACACTCACAAGACACACATGGGAGGGAGTTCACAACCATTCATAACTCCAGTTTCAGGGGACCCACTGCCCTTTTCTGACTTTCTCAAACAACAGGCAGGCGTGTAGTAAACATACATGCAGGCAAAACACTCAAAATTGTTTTTGTTTTCTTTTGTTTTGTTTTAGTTAAAAGCAGGTTGTAGTGGAGCACACCTTTAATCCCAGCTCTCAGGTGGCAGAGGCAAGGGGATCTCTGTGAGTCCAAGGCCAGCCTGGTCCATCTAGTGAGACTCAAAAAATAAAATATATAAATTTGGGACTGGTGAGATGACTCAGTAGTTAAGAGCACTTGTTGTTCCTACGGAGGGCCCATCCTGGGATCCCAGAACACACATCCTTCTGCTCACGGCTGCATATAACTTAATTTGTGGGGGATTCAGTGCTTTCTTCTGGCTTCCAAGAGTACTGCATGCATGCCGTACATGTACAGACAAGGAGGCGCGCGCGCACACACACACACATAGAAATAAAAATTAAAAAATAAGTACATTCTCCCATTCAACAACTGTGCAGCTACAAATGCAAACTAGAGAAATGTGTTGCTTCCACAATTGAAGTACCATGGCAGCTTACCACCAGTGGCCTCATTTTCTCAAATGCGGAGCTCTTGGTAGTATTCAAAACAAAACAGCACCATCTTCTTTCAATTAATGACAGCAGCTACATTTGAAACTAATTTGGGTCTATTCTCCCTTGTGTGGAACCAAGTAGTTTGCATCTAGCGTGCCTGGCTCTGTTGACCACATAGCGGTAGCCCTTACTTGTAGTTTTGTCACCCCAAAATACATACATTCCCATAGTGCTCCTTTGAAAACCGTTAATTAGGCTTAGTGATTCCTATGGTGGTTCGGATGAGAATGACCCCCATAGGTTCATATTTGAATACTTGATTCCCCAGTTGGTAAAACTGGGGAGGATTAGGTGGTGTGGCCTTGTTGGAGGAGGTGTGTCACTGGGGGTAGGATTAGAGGTTTCAAAAGATTCTTCTCACTGGGTGCGGTGGCGCACCCTTTAATCCCAGCACCCGGGAGGGAGAGGCAGATGGATCACTGTGAGTTCGAGGCCAGCCTGGTCTGCAGAGTGAGTCCAGGACAGACAAGGCTACACAGAGAAACTCTGTCTCAAAAACCAACAACAAACAATAAGGGGTGTGTGTGTGTGTGTGTGTGTGTGTCCTGCCTTCTGCTTGTGGTTCAAGATGTGAACTCAAGATGCCTTTGCTCTGCTGTCATATATTCTACCCCTCTAACACATAAGCCCAATTCAATGCTTTCTTTTATAAGTTGCCTTGGTCATGGTGTTTTATCACTGCAACAGAAAAGAAACTAAAATAGATCCCTTTCTGCTATGGGATTGAAGGAGTCACAAAGCACCCTAGTGAGATATGTTCTTACTTTTGCTTTTGATTCCTTCTCACATAAGTCTAGACCAGTAAGAAAGAGCCCACTATCCAAAAGCTGTCAATTCTGCGAGTTGCTCAGATTGCCTGTAACACAGTGAGATTAACTGACAGCCTGGTTCTGGGCTTTGTTTTACATATATAGAATACACGCACAGGGCAGTGTCATGGGAATCCCTGCCTTCATCAAATAGACAGCAATTTCCTATTTTATTTATTTTTTTCCCAGGGTGAGTGATGTCAAGACAGGTTCTCTCTATTTAGCTTTGGCTGTCCTAGACTCACTTTGTAGACCAGGCTGGCCTCGAACTCAGCAGCATGACCCAACCACACCCAGCTGCAGTTTCCTATTTTCAATTAATCCTGGCTCATAAGAATACTTAGTTCAAACTACTAGGGTGTTTTGTTAATAAGTTATTGTTGGGAGTATCAAATGTACAGGAAATGGGGTGCTGGAGAAATGGCTTAGTGGATAAAATTATGTGCTGTTCTTACGAAGGACCCAAGTTCAATTCCCAGCACCTACCTCAGGCTGCTCACAACCTTCTGTAACTGCAGACCCAAGGGATCTGATGCTTTGTTTGGGCCTCCCTAGGCACCTACACATGTGCACATAGACTTACATGCACACATAAATAAACATCTTTTTTTTATGTATGAGAAATGGGAAAACACAAAGGTTTGTCTTCCAACATATTCAACTCTGAAAAGGAATGGTGTGCAGGCTCACAGCAGTGAAATGAACCACTTTTCCCTGCTCCAAATGACTGTTCCATTGACAAGCAATCTACAAATGTTACTTACTGTCAGTAGCTATCTTAATGTTCCATTGCTGTGAAGAGACACTATGACCACGGCAACTCTTATAAAAGACAGCATTTAACTGAGGGGCTGGCTTACAGTTTCAGAGGGTCAGTTCATTATATCATGGTGGGGAGCATGGCAGCACACAGACAGGCATGGTGCCTGAGAAGTAGCTGAGTTATATATTAAGATGTGAAGGCAGCAAGGAGAGAACTGGGCTTGGTGTGGGCTTTTGAAACTTCAAAACCCACCTCTAGTGACACACTTCCTTCAACAAGGCCACACCTCCTAATCCTTCTAATCCCATCAGAGAATTCTACTCCCTGGAGACTAAGCATTCAAATATATGAGCCGGAAGCCGGGCGTGATGACGCACGCCTATAATCCCAGCACTCAGGAGGCAGAGGCAGGCGGATGGCTGTGAGTTCGAGGCCAGCCTGGTCTACAAAGTGGGTCCAGGACAGCCAAGGCTACACAGAGAAACCCTGTCTCGAAAAACCAAAAAAAAAAATAAAAAAATCAAATATATTCTTATTCAAAGCACCACCACAGGCTAAAAGGAATCAGAAATTACTGAAACAAGACTTTCTTTCCAGCCTGGCGTAGTGGCGCACACCTTTAATCTCAGTACTCGGGAGGCAGAGGCAGGAGGATCGCTGTGAGTTTGAGGCCAGGCTGGTCTACAAAAGTGAGCCCAGGACAGCCAGGACTGTTACACAGAGAAACCCTGTCACGGGGGGGGGGGGGGGGGGGGGGGACACTTTCTTTCCTACTCACTTTCCCATTTTCACAGGCATTTTAAGTTCACAGCCTGTATTAAAGCAAATAGAATAGCTGCATCAAGCCCCAGAAACCCAGACCTGAAGGTATCCTGGAAAGGAGGAAGGGGAGAGAGCCTGGGAGCTGCAATTCCTAGAGCTAGCAATTAGCTCCCTGCTCTGGGGCTTTCAAGCTATGTGAGTGAGGGCAACTCATTTGCCCTCTCAATCCTTTGGGAATATCTATGGAGTTAGAATAAGAGCAGTTTATAGGGCCTGGAAAGATGGTTCAACAGTCAAGAGTGCTTGCTATTCTTCTCAAAAAAGCGAGTTCGATTGCCAGCACACTCACACTGACAACTCACAATCACCTGTGACTCCAAAATAGGGGAGTTTTTTTGCAGGAATATGCACACATGTAGGAGACAATCACACAGAAATACACACATACACATAAACAGAAATAGAAATAAATATATTTTGTTTGTTTGTTTGGTTGGTTGGTTGGTTTTTCAAACCAGGGTCTCTCTGTGTATCCTTGACTGTCCTGGACTCACTCTGTAGACCAGGCTGGCCTCGAACTCACAGAGATCCACCTGCCTCTGCCTCCCGAGTGCTGAGATTAAAGGTGTGCGCCACCATGCCTGGCCAGGAATAAATATTTTTAAGAAGCAGTCTCTACCTCAAGCAATGGTTGGGATTCAAGGCCTTCCAGAGGAAAGGACTCAAAATTTGGTCCAGGATAGCTCTATAAAAACATCCCTGCTGGGAAGCCCGCAGAAGCATGGGTTGATGTGGGCAGCACACACACACAGCCTCACTGATAAAAGCTCCACTGTAACACTGCCTGGCATATGGACACACACACAAAGAGAGAGACAGAGACTGAGACTAGAATGTGTTACAGCTCCCTGTGTAAGGTGCAAGCCAGCACTGTTGAATGGTGGGTAGACCATGCAAGTACCTCCCCTGGGTATGAGGAGGGACATATACATCCATCGGTTTGCTTTCAGAGACGGCCTTAAACGAACTTGCCATTCTCTGCAGCCAAGTAACCTAAAACCCAGGGCAGAACTAACTGGATTATTGCACAGCTCGAGGTTAAGCAGTAATCAAGGGATTTCCAGAGCTGGACACCTCAGGGCCCTTCCTGAGCTGTCAGACTTCATTTTAGCTCAGGTTGGGAGAAAGTGCCAGGAGAGTGCACTACCCCCATAATTGGAAGAGTGGGCACGTGTTGGTGAGGATGAAGCCCACAGCCTTGTACATGCTACGCAAGGACCCTGCCACCTAGTTACTTCCCTACCACCCCTTTTTTTGTTTTGCTTTCTTTGTTTGTTTTGAGGTAGGCTCTCATAATGTAGCCCAAGCTGGCCTCAAACTTGAGGCAAGCCTCTCCCAGTCTCCCAAATGCAGAGTACAGGCCGGAGCTAACATTGTTGCTATCACTGGCCCACAAACTTGCATGGCTAATGGGGTATGATCACTTTAAAACATTTTTTAAACTTACTCGATGTTTTAACTTTCACATCTTCTCTAAATCAATAGTCTCACTTAAGAAATACAGGCTGGCTTTGAACTCAGAGATCCACCTATATGGGTTATATTTTTAATACTTTGCTTGGAGCCAGGCGTGGTGGTGCACGCCTTTCATCCCAGCACTCGGGAGGCAGAGGCAGGCTGTGAGTTCAAGGCCAGCCTGGTCTACAAAGCAAGTCCAGGACAGCCAAATCTACAAAGAAACCCTGTCCCGGAAAAAAAAATAAATAAATAAATAAATAAATACTTTGCTTGGCTAGTTCTCTAAGCCTGAGGCCTACCTAGAAGGTGTGTTTCTTGCAGTCTGTACAGAGAGGAGACCTAAGAGAATGAGCACGTAGAAGTCTCATCTAGGACTTCAGTGAGTCATTCTCTGACCTCCACACAGGCACACATGCACTGTGCCATACCCATGTGTACACACATACACACATAGGCAACAGGAAGAGAGAAACTCTGGACTTGGGATGGGCTTTTTGAAACCTCAAAGGCCAGCTCCAGTGACACCCTTCCTCCGTCAACAAGGCTGCACCTCCTAATCCTTTCAGATAGTGTCACCCCCTGGTGACCAAGCATTCAAATCTATGAGCTGATGGGTGCCATTCTTTTTTGTTTGTTTGGTTTTCGTTTTGGTTTTTCGAGACAAGGTTTCTCTGTGTAGCCGTGGCTGTCTTGGACTCACTTTGTAGACCAGGCTGGCCTCGAACTCACAGCGATCCGCCTGCCTCTGCCTCCCAAGTGCTGGGATTAAAGGCGTGAGCCACCACTGCCCGGTGAGCCATCCTTTTCAAACTACCATGGTCTCCTTTCGTGAGCATTCAACATTGAGCTGAAAAATCTTTAAACCCTTTATGAGCTCAAATCTATTTTGTGGTTCTTGCAAAATAAGTGAAAACTTGTGGATGTACACATTACACTTTCAGTTGAATAATAATTACATTAGTTAAGTGTTACTTTGGGCTAAAATAGAAAAAGTCACCAATGCTATTTATGCTACCAGAATTTTTTTTTTTTTTTTTAATGAAAGGAAAAACGTTACAGCTCACCAACTGCCTCCCACTCTTTCTTCACTGGAATGGTTTGAGTCTATTTTAACTTCCCTTTCACACAGCTTGACCTTGCATATAATGAGAAATGTTACTTAAGGTGAGGTCCAAATTCATACTTCAAACATGTATGTTCCACTTCAAAGTTTTGATCATCCATACACAATAGTTTGCGTGCTAGAAGCTTAATCCCTACAGTCATAATGTTAATGAAGCTGGGCTTAGTGGTGCACACCCTTAGTCCCAGCACTTGGGAGGCAGAGGCCGACTTCAAGACCAGCCTGGTCTACAAGAGAAACTCTACAAGTCCAGGACAGCCAGGACTACAAGAAAAACTCTTGTCTCCAGAAACATCATCGAGTGAGAGAGAGAGAGAGAGAGAGAGAGAGAGAGAGAGAGAGAGAGAGAGAGAGAGAGAGAGGAGAGAGAGAATTAGTGTTAAATGCGGTCAAAAAGGTGGGCGGGGCCTCCATTAAGGGCATTTTGGCTTTATGAGAAGACAACTAGTCCATTGCTCCTGTTTCAGACTTCCAGGAGTCTACAACTGAGAGCCAACATAATCCTATTGTGTATGAATTACCTAGTCACAGGTATTTTGGTAGAGCAACACAAAATGGTTATACTAGGGCACAATTTGTACCTAAGAGAGATCTAACAGTGTTGGCACCATGGACACAGAGCAGCCTTTGGTTGTAAAGCTGTTCTCTCTCTCTCTCTCTCTCTCTCTCTCTCTCTCTCTCTCTCTCTCTCTCTGGTGTGTGTGTGTGTGTGTGTGTGTGTGTGTGTGTGTGTGTCTCTGTCTCTCTCTCTCTCTCTCCAGGCTGGGCTTAAATTCCTGATTAGTCTGCCTCCATCTCCCAGGCGCTGGGATTACAGGCATACCACTACACCTGCCCTCTACTATGTCTTGGATGACTCAATTCATTTGCAGTGTAACAGGTTATTTCACCATTCTGTGCCTTGGGTATATGTTTAAATTTAGTTAATTTAAATTTATGTGCATTGATGTGAGGGTGTCGGATCTTGGAGTAACAGACAGTTGTGAGCCACCATGTGGATGCTGGGAATTGAACCCAAGTCCTTTGGAAGAGCAGGCAGTGCTCTTAACCACTGAGCCATCTCTCCAGGCCCATCAGTGTTTAATGTATAAAGTAAAAGGCATACATGGTGGTACATGCCTATAATCCCAGCTCTCAAGGTGTTGAAATAAGAGTCTTGGAAGTCCAAAGTCAGCCTAACCTAGACAGTAAGATTCTATCTTGAAAAAACAAGAGATGTGCCCGGGTGTGGTGGCGCACACCTTTAATCCCAGAACTAGGGAGGCAGAGGCTGGTGGATCACTGTGAGTTCGAGGCCAGCCTGGTCTACAAAGTGAGTCCAGGAGAGGCAAGGCTACACAGAGAGACCCTGTCTCAAAAAACAAATATAATAGATAGATGATAGATAGAGAGGGAGAGAGAGAGAGAGAGAGAGAGAGAGAGAGAGAGAGAGAGAGAGAGAGAGGGAATGAGATCCCCTCTAAGTCAAGAGACATTAATTGTATATGTAAAAATATTTTTTAAAAGTTTTTTTAAAAAGAGACATTAGTTGGATAACATACTAAGTCAGGGCCAAAAGAAAGACAGATAAGCTCAAAAGATGATTTGTGCTGTCACAGAAGTGGAGAGATAAGACATATAAATATCCACAGAGATCACAACCCAGCATGAAGCAGCATGTGATATTTTCCACCTAGACCATGAGTTCCTCCAAAGCAGAGCCTGGGGCCTGCTCATGTCTGTAAATGTGGAGACAATGAATGAATGCTACCAAAAATACAATAGCTGTTCCAAGGAGCAATACACATAATGAGCTTAGAAATTCGGGAAGCTGCCTGGGCTGGAGCAATGGCTCAACAGTTTAAAAGCACTTGCTACTTTTGCAAATAATCTGAGTTAGTTCCCAGGCTCACAGCTGCAATTCCCCTTCCAAGGGACATGATGCTCTCTTCTGACCTCCGATGATGACACCCTCATGCATGTGGTACATATACACACACTCAGGCACATGTGTACAATAATAAATACGTCTTTTTAAAAAGCCCAGGAAGCCTTCAGACTTAGAGTTTGAGTTAAAGCTGGACATATGGACAGGATTTAGATAGGAAAGAAGGGGAAAGCTGTTGTTGGTAAGGGTAGCTATGGAAATGAAGAGAAAGATGCCTCATGTGCAGAAACTTGATGGGCTGGGATGTCAGGGGAAGGCTGTGGAGCTCTTGAAAGCAGTGAGGTCAGGAGAAAGTGGCTGAAGGGAACGAGTCATTCACTCACTTGGCAAAACCACAGAACACTGCCCTAATAGTTGGGAATGCAGTCCTTAAGGCTCATGTGATTGAATACCTGGTCGCCAGCTGATGGAACTGTTTGGCAAGGATTAGGAGGTGTGGTCTTGTTAGAGGAAATACGTCACTGGGGGTGGGCTTGGAGGTTTGAAAAGTCCACACCATTACCAATTATCTCCACCCCCCCACCCCCGCCATCTCTGCCTCAGGACTGTGGATCAGGATGTTAGCGCCCAGTGATTTCTCTCTCTCTCTCTCTCTCTTTTTAAGATTTATTTACTGTATATGAGTGCTTTATCTGCAGAAGAGGGCATCAGATCACATTATAGATGGTTTTTTGTTTTTTGTTTTTGTTTTTTTTGAGGTACCATGTGGTTGCTGGGAATTGAACTCAGGACCTCTGGAAGAGCAGGCGGTGCTCTTAACCACTGAGCCATCTCTCTAGCCCCGCTCAGTGATTTCTCCAGCACCATGATTGCCTGCCTGTTGCCATGCTCTCCTCCAGGTTGATCATGGACTCTAACCCTCTGGAACCATGGAACCAATAAACATTTTGTTTTATAAGTTGCCTTGGTCATGATATCTTATCATGGCAATAAAAAACCGAGACAGTGACAAAGGAGGCACATGTCTTTACCTCATAGGACCAACTCCCATTTGCCATAGTGTTTATTGCATGATATTTATTTACTGAGATGGAATCTCATTATATTGCCTACATTGGCTTTGAACTCCTGGGCACAAGAAATCTTCTTACCCCAGGCTCACTATAGGTAGTGCCACCGGGCCTAGCTGACTGTAGTGTTTAGAGAGAGTGTGGGAGCTTAAAAGGTAAATTGAGGCTGACCTATGGGAATGAAGTATTTGGGCTTTATTTTGGAAATAGCAGCAACTAAGGAGCAGGCAGCAGAAATTTCCTAAAAGAGGCAGTAGGGGACAAACACTACCCGGGACACATGACAGTATCCTCATTAGACACAGGAACAAAGAACACTGTCATGCTGAGCCTGTGGCACAGGCCTATAATCTTATCTTGCAGGAAGATGAAACAGGAGGACCACAGTTTCAAGTCTTCCTTGGGCTACAGAGCTAGCCAGCCTAGGCAACTTAGCCAGCTGTGTCTGAAAGTTAGAAAGGGTGATAGCTTACCTACCACGTACAAGCAAAGCCTTAAGTTCCATCCCCAGCATGGGGGCAGCATTCTCACATTTGGGAGGGTTTTGTTTTGTTTCATTTTTTTCAAGACAGGGTTTCTCTGTGTAGCCTTGGCTATCCTGGACTCTCTTTGTAGACCAGGCTGGCCTCGAACTCACAGTGATCCACCGGCCT
This sequence comes from Acomys russatus, assembly GCF_903995435.1. NCBI lineage: Eukaryota > Metazoa > Chordata > Mammalia > Rodentia > Muridae > Acomys > Acomys russatus. Next base: position 14,164,233 of record NC_067169.1, read on the forward strand.
CTGCCTCCCTGAGTGCTGGGATTAAAGGTGGGTGCCACCACACCCGGCTATTATTCTCATATTTTGAAGTGCAAGTTTTCAAGTAATTTTGAAAATAATATTTTGTACTGTGCTAACCATGGAACCTAGGTTGTCACATAGGCTAGGCAAGCACTCTACCACTGAGCTCCATGTCCAGCCTTATATAAAGTATTCAATACACGTGGAGGTTAGAGCTTGCAGGAGTCCTAGGATTGGAACTCGGGTCTTCAGGTTAGGTAGCAAGCACTTTTACCCACTGAACCACCTTAGCAGTCCCACTGAAACCCTTTAAGCAGCCTTCTGCCTAAGCATGATTAGAGCTTAACACTTTCAAAACTTCTTGGAAGACAGTTGTGGCCTAAATCGAAGGTTCAGTCTTAGCTTCTCAGTCATTAATCCATGGGCTCCTCCCAAATGTGTCACTTGATAGACTTTTCTAGTTGCCTGAGTCAGGAGCAGCCTCTTCTACTTGGAATATAGGTCACTGCAGAATCAATTTCATCTTGCTTTCCTCGAAGAGTCGGTGTGAAAATGAGGCAGCTGGTCATGTGGAGCGAGTCCTTCGGGCGTCCCAGATGAACATTGCTATATTAGGACCAAGAACTGTTATGCAATGGGACCTAGCCACACCTTTCCATCATGCCATCACCACACAGCAAAGGGAACCTGGAAAATGAATAGGTTTCATTGTCGATTTTAAAAGAATTCTCATTTCTAGGCGTGAGTTTTGCCTTAATCTCATAGGATCTCCATTTGGGTAATAGCTATTTGGAGATGTGGGAAAAGAATATTATAATTAAGATGAAAAGACTAGATGTGAATGTTTTTATGGAATGTACCACATGTGTTCATGCACAAACACACACACACACACACACACACACACACACACACCTATAATCGTAGCATGGTCTAGGCAGAGGCAAAAGGATTGCTAGTCCCAGACGAGCCTGGGCTACATAGTGAGATGTTGTCTCAACACACAGTGGTTACACATATATACATGAACACAAGAAAAAGTCTCTTTGAATATACTCTGACCTATATCTAGCTAGAACAATACTAGGGTTTCAACTAGTTCACAGTTGACAGTGAGCAATCTTCAGCAATAATCCCAGCCACAGCAGGTGCCGCATCCTGGACCTGACTGACATCCTTTACCATACTCCAATGGGAGGCATATGCTTACATGTCCCTATTCTCTACACGATTGTGGATACTCTGAAAGCAACCATAGTATAATCATTTTCAGATTACTAGCATCTAATACTAAACCTGGACCATAGAGAATAAACTAAGTGAATGAATGAGCGGATGGATGGATGGATGGAAGGAAGGAATATGTTCATATCATGACAGTGCATGGACTTCAGGACAAGCTGGAAGATCACTTTTTTAAAAAACAGTATAAGACTTAGCCATTTTGTTGGTCAGCTTTCCATCACTGTGACAAAACACCTGAGGTAAATAAAAGAAGATGAGATTTTATTTTGGATTTAATTTTTCTGGGCCATGGTATGGTCTTTCATGGCAGGGAGCAGACAATGGATAAAAGCCTTATGGCAGACAGGAGCAGAGAGAGACAGAGAGACAGAGTCAGAGAGAGAGAGACAGAAAGGAAGAGACAAAACAAAATATGTGGAGAGCTGCGAAGTGCCGCGCCCTAACATGGCGCTGGTTTCCGCCTTCCGCCATCCCGATGGTGAGCGCTCTCTGGGATAAATAAGACCTTATTTGGCAAGAGGCTGTGCAGGGGTAACTGGCAATCTGATGACGAGCAGTCCTGCTCTGACGCTGACCAATGAGGAACTATTATGTGGCATGAGCTGACTGGTCCTGGACCAATACTTAAGCTTGACTCTTCCCATCTTCGGGGCCATTCTGCTTAGCAAAATCCTGAGTAAAGATCTAGAGAAGAAGTCTGGTTGTCGGTGTCTTATTTCCGCTGGACGGTGCGGCGCCGACAAAAATATGCCCTTCAAAGGAATGGGGCCAGTGGCTTACTTCCTCCAACTAGGCCATACTTCCCAACAGTCCATTTATCTGTGAACTAATCAAATGGATGAAAGCATTGACCAACTGGGTACCCTTTGATCCAATCACTTCCCCAAAGCTTTGCCTCTGAATATTGCTTCATGGAGACCAAACCTTCAACATGAGTCTTTCAGGACTACTTCATATCTGAATCAAAATTTGACTCTGGCAAGGTCCTTTTAGAAGGATAAAAATGAAAACTGGGGGAAATATTTGAAAAAGAGCTGATATGTAGAAAATATAAATAACTCTCAAATTAGGGATATAGCTCTAGATAGCTCAGCTGCCAAGCACCTACAAGGCCCAGAGCTCCATGCCAAAACCATTAAAGAGAAGGAAGGCTCAAATTTTTTTTTTTTTTTTTTTTTTTTTTTTTTTTTTTTTGGTTTTTCGAGACAGGGTTTCTCTGTGTAGCCTTGGCCATCCTGGACTCACTTTGTAGACCAGGCTGGCCTTGAACTCACAGCGATCCGCCTGCCTCTGCCTCCCGAGTGCTGGGATTAAAGGCGTGCGCCACCACGCCTGGCTGAAGGCTCAAATTTTAACTGTAATAAATTCACTAATTAGAGAGTGGGAAGCCTGGTCTACAGAGTGAGTTCTAGGCTACACAGCAAGGGTTACACAAAGAAATCCTGTCCAGAAAAAAGCAAACAAACAAAAAGCTTAGTGACACACATCTTTAATTACAGCACACGAAGGCACAGCCGGGCAGATCTCTGTAAGTTCGAGGCCAGCCTGGTCTACAAAGTGAATTCCAGGACAGCTAGGGCTACACAGAGAAACCCTTTCTCAAGAAGAAAAAAAATATGACTCAAAGTGATGGAATTAGCCTAGGTACCCATCAACAGATGAATGGATAAAGGAAATATGTTATCCATGCACATGGAATCTTGGCTATAAAGACTGGAATTATGTTGTTTACAGGAAAATAGATGGAACTGGAGAACACTATGTTAAGTGAGCTAAACCAATCTCAGAGACAATCATCACATATTTTCTGACATGCGTGGAAACTAGGGAGGCAAAAAGGGACTTGAAACTAAAAGGAATATGAAACTAAGGGTGTGAAGTCAAAAAGAGGAAAGACTGAGAAGAAACAAAGTGTGCCAGATGTGGTGGTGCGTTCCTTTCATCCTAGCGCTCAGGAAGCAGATATAGGCAGATCTCTAATAGTTCGAGGCCAGCCCTCTCTACATTGGACATTCTAGGCCAGCCAGGGCTCCACAGTGAGATCCTTCTACATTTTAAAAAGCAAAGTGGGAACCCTTGTAACCCAAGCAGCTGGGAGGCCGACACAGAGGGATCAGTACTTTGAAGACAGACTCAGCTGTGTGAGACCCTGTTTCAAAATCAAGCCAAACAACTTACAGTGCGATGTTACGAGCAACCCATCAGAGTAACAAAAATGAAAAAATGCTGACAACACCAAATGCTGGAGAGACTGGAGAGAAACTGGGTCATTTGCTGGAGGGAACGTAAAGCGATACTGACACTCTGGAAAAAGTTGGCAGTTCCTTTTAAGACCGAAAATAGATTTATCCTATGACCCAGCATTTGTACATTTTGGCATTTACGCCACAAAAATAAAAATTTCTTTTCACATAGATCCTCTCACACTAATGTTTGTAACAGCATTATCTGTAACAGGCACAAACTGCAAGTACCCATATAATGTCCTGCAGTGAACAAACGCCCCCGCCCACCTACCTGGCATGGCCATACTATGGGTGACTCCGCAATAAAAAGCAAAGAACTGTGGGACTCGGAGTGATGATTTTGTCTCTAATGTCACCACTTGAGAGGTTGAGGCAGGAGGATTGCCCCAAAGTTCAAGGTCAGCCTGCCCCCCAAAAAAAAGCCAGTGTAAAAAAAGCTCAATGTAAAGACCATTCTGACATCAGGAGCCCCAGAGCCCACATGGTAGGAGGAGACTTACCCTCTGCCTCCCCATTCATGCCTATGGCATGCACTCCCACACGCATATACACTAAAAATAAAAAGTGAAACCAAACATTAACATTTACAACTCTTTAGGTTTATGTATTTTATTTCACTAGCATGGTTATTTTGCCTGAATGCTTGTATGGGCAGCGGGTGGATGCCTGGCACCTGTGGAGGTCTTGGAATTTTAAATGGCTGTGAAACACCTTATGGGTACTGGGAACTGAGCCTAAGTCTTCCGCAAGAGCAACAAGTGCCTTTTAACCATTGAGCCATCTCTCTGGTCCTCACTGCTATTAGTATATTCAACACTATGGCTGGACCTCCAAGGAGTCATGCCGAGTGGGGAGAAGAAGGCCAGCGAGCCTCCAAGGGATACCTGTCCCAGCAGCCCGCTTCTGTAGGGTTCACTGGGATGGAGGCCAGCTTCATGCGGCCTGGCTTTAGGAAGGGTGGGGAGCAGTCGCGAGGGATGGCCTGAAGAAGTCTTGTGACAGATTTTCGAGCTTTTGATGGCTGACAAAATGACCTGGAGACAGTCTTATCTCCCCCTCCCGCCTTCCCCGCACCAGAGCTGTCTAAGAGTTTACTCTGAGTTCAAACACTCCCTAGTTTGGGAGGGGAAATCTGGAGTTTCCGAAGATAAACAAGCTTCATTTGTCTGGGAAAACTGAAAATTTCAGATTCCCAAAGGCCCCTTCCCAGCTCTATTGAAGCGCCAAACAGCTACTGGGGGAGGAGACTGTGACCAGAGGAGATGCCGAGAACAGAGCTCTCAGATCTGTGGAGATAGATGTCTGCACATTGTGTAGAGAGCACTAGGGATACAGATCTCGTGAGTCATGGCCAGCGGACTTTTCCGTGCTGCTGGCGCCTGCTCCTTTTAACCCCCACTCAGGCTCTGGTTAGGAACACTAGTAAAAGTGCATTGGTTCACCAAATTGTACAGTTGTTACTGTGGTCTGTTCTGGGTTCTCTTTCTGGGTGAGTAGTAGGTGTGTGTGTGTGTGTGTGTGTGTGTATACAGTTGTTATTGTGGTCTGTTCTGGTTTCTCTTTCTGAGTGAGTAGGGGGGTGTGTGTGTGTGTGTATGTGTGTGTGTGTGTTGCAGCTTCCCAGGAAGTCTCTCACCACATACACGTGCACACGCATGCGCGCGCGCGCACACACACACACACACACACACACACACACATACACTCATACACACTCACTTTTGTTTTGTTTTGAGATAGGGTTTCTCCGTGTAGCCCTGGCTACTCTACAGACCAGTCTGGCCTTGAACTCAAAGAGCTACCTGCCTCTGCCTCCCCAGTGCTGGGATTAAAAGGGTGCACCACCGCCCAGCTAAGATGGCTATTCTTGATTGTAAACTGGACTATATCTGTAATTAACTAAAATCCAGTTGGCTGAGTACATTTGGCGTGAGAAGACCCATTTTTAATCCAGATTTTTTTATCTGGTTCTTCTTCCTCTTCTTCCTCCTCCTCTTCTTCATCTTCTGGCTTTTTGAGACAGGGTTTCTCTTATAGTCCTGGCTGTCCTGGCCTTGCTTTGTAGACTGGGCTAGCCTTGAACTCACAGTGATCTGCCTGCCTCTGCCTCAATGACTGATGGGATTACAAGCATGTGCCACCACGGTGGGCATTATTTGGTTTTTCGAGACTTGGTTTTTCTCTGTGTAAGGATGGCTGTCCTCCTGGAACTCACTTTGTAGACTAGGCTGGCCTTGAACTCAGAGATCCTGCCTGCCTCTGCCTTCTGAGTGCTGGGATTAAAGGCTTACTCCGGATCTTTTAAGGTGGGGAGATCTGCCTTTAATCTGGGCCACACCTGTTGGCAGCCTATACAAAGGACACGAAGAAGGAAGCTTGCTCTCCTGGTCTGCTTGTCCTCACCTCGCTAGCAAGTCCATTCCCTCACTGGCATTAGAACATATTTTTTTGGGATGTTGGTGTGTACTGAAGACCAGCTGAGACATCCAGCCTCGTTGACTAAACAACTGAATTCTTAGACTTTCCATTGGTAGACAGCCATTGTTAGACTAGCTGGGCCACAGCCTGTGGGCCACTCTAATAAATCCCCTTTATAGATAGTAAATGGATAGATAGATAGATAGATAGATAGATAGATAGATAGATAGATAGATAGATAGATAGTAGATAGTAGATAGTAGATGGATAGATAGGTATTCATTCTATCGGTTCTGTTCCTCTAGAGAGCCCTGACACACTTCAGAATACACACTTCTGGTGCATGTTGGGGCAATGAGTTTTCTGAGGATCCTGGAACATTAGAGTCCAGAAGTGTAAGTGTCTTGGCACTGTAGGTTGCAGCTGTCCTTTTGTTGTGTCGCACAAAGGGATACTGGATAATTGTGCCCTTTGTTAACCTTCAATGGCAGGAAAAGCACCTCGCTTGGTAGTTAACTGAATAGTACAGCCTCCCTTGTCTTATTTCTGGACCTCATCACAAGGACAAGTAGAAAATATCCCTCAAAGGTCCTTCAGCTATCAGTTTGAGATGCTAGCACCAGGAGAGCTATAAGCACCTTTATTCCCTCTATGCTCCTCTCAAGTGGAGCCCATTGGCAGCACGGACAGTAGAGTTGATACTATACATGGTTTTACAGAAAGCCTTGAAAAGAAAAAAAGATTGGGTTGGTTTTGAAACAGGCTGGTCCTCCCTTAGCCCAGCCTGGTCTTGAACTCTTCATCTTACTGATTCTACCCCCTGGGTGATAGAATAAGACTTATGTGCCAATATACTCAGCCACAAAAAGTTTATTTAGTTTGTTTGTTTTTGAGACAGGGTCTCACTGTGCGGTCCTTCTGGCCTGCAATTTCTGATTTTTTTTGCCTCAGCCTCTAGACTGCTGGGATGACAGGCTTACCCCATCACACCTGACTAGCAAAACCAATTTGTTACATCCTCTGAGACCAACTGGAAACAGATCAAGAAGACTTGGTGTTAATGTCCAGGGTATCTGTAAAGCCTGGAGGTGCATATGCCGCCATGTCCCTCATCCCACCACCCACCACCATGTCCATAATTGGCATACTATATTTTTTTTTTCTTGTTTTCACACAAGAATGGGATACCTTATCTAGTTAGCTAGGGTAAAACTCAATAGAACACGAATGGAGCTTTTTTTTTTTTTTTTTTCTGTCTCACTATTTGTAGGAACCCCATGGGCTACCTGACTCCCGGCAACTTAGTCTTAGAGCTTCAAAGTCATGGCTCATGCATCAGGTCAACTTTCTGGGTACTTTAGCTCAAGTATAGGGTAAGGGAAGAAAACATCTCCCGTATTCAGTGGTTTAGGACGCCTTGACCCCTTCCTTGGACAGATTCTTTGTATCTTATCAACTCTTCTAAGAACTCACCTGTTCTTTTCTTCTGAGAAGCAGGAGTGAATGGAAGCCTGAAATGCCTCTGCTGGAGTGTATGTGTGTGTGTGTGTGTGACGCTGTGGCCCTGACTCATTTAACCCATGTGATTCAGTCATGAGCCTACCTGACTTGTCATGAGACACAACACCGACCCTCTGAGAACTCACCAAGAACACGATGGCTCTGTTCCAGTCACCTCTTGTAGCTCAAGGAATCTTAGGCAACAAGCCCAGAAGATCTCTTTGCACAATTCCATAAGCGAGTCTCTGAAAAAACATGTGAGTGCTCTAGACCTCCAGAAGCTGGTTCTTGGAAAGGGACCATAAAGAAACATAAGAGGGAGCCGGGCCTGGTGGTATACATCTTTAATCCCAGCACCAGCCAGGGATACAACACAGAGAAACCCTGTCTCAAAAAACAAAAACAAAAAAGAAACATAAGATATTTTAACTAATAGCAGTTAAACTGTATAAAACCCTGGGAGCTGTCAGCTGTGGAACGTTTACTGGCTGGGGACTGCTTCTGAGGTCCCATCAGTGCCACCTTCTAGAATGTTCCAACTGCTATCTTAGCTACTTACAGGGTGACTCTTCTTCAAGGGTCAGGGTCTTTATTACTTCCTTCTGTATCACTTCTCTAATTGTGTTCTCTGGACCCATAAACAAAGACTTTGTGCTGGTTTGAATGAAAATGGTCTCCATAGGTTCACATGTTTGAATACTTGAGCCCCAGTTGGTGGAACTGTTTGGGAAGGATGGGGGTGGGGCTTGGAGCTCACTGGGAATGAGCTTTGAGGTTTCAAAGCAGTGGCACCATTCCCAGAATCTCTCTCTGCTTACTGTTGCTTTATAGATCCAGATGTGAGCTCTCAGCTGTTCCTGCCACGTCTTTGTTCTGCCCCTAACATTGTAAGTCCACTTAAAAGCTGCCCTCACCCTACCCTTTGTTTTTGTTTCTTGAGACAGAGTTCCTCTATATAACAGCCTGGAACTATCTGTGTAGACCAGGCTGGCCCTGAACTCAGAGATCTGCCTGCCTCTGCCTCCCTGAGTGCTAGGCCATGACATGCAGCTAAACGCTTTCTTTTATAAGTTGCATTGGCTATGGTGTTTTATCACAGCAATAGAAAAGTAACCAATACAGGCCTCAAGTTCTAAATGCCGAGCATGTTCAGAGGTTTTTTTTGGGGGGTGGGGGTAATCGTTTGTTTTATTTTTGTTTTTTGTTGTTGCTGTTGTTGTTTCAGGGAATTCTGTTTTTGTTATTGTTTTTGCTTTTGATTTTGCTTATGAGGCAGGTTCTTACTATGTAGCCCTGGCTGGCCTCAAACTCAAAGATCTGCCTGCCTCCACCTCCTGAATGCTGGAACTAAAAACCTGTCATTCTGCCTGGCCTATGTTCAGAGTCCTGAGGTTCCTGCATGCTAAGCACCTTGAGATGGAGCTGCATGTCCTCATGGGAGATGTTCATTTGAAACGAAAGTGTTGGGGTATTTGTAAGTAAGCACATTTGGGGCTTTCTTGGGTTCTAGTTATCTATTTCTAGGTAAGAATCCCTCTGTATTCATTCTGTTTCTATGGCTGTGATAAAACATACTGACCCAGGCAACTTATAGAAGAAAGGACTCATTTGAGTTTGTGGTTCCAGAGGAATAAAAGGCCCTCACCACGCTGGGTGTGGTGGCGCATGCCTTTAATCCCAGCACTCAGGAGGCAAAGGCGGATGGATCTCTGTGAGTTCAAGGCCAGTCTGGTCTACAAAGGGAGTCTAGGACACAGAGAAACCCTATCTCAAAAAAAAAAAAAAAAAAGGAGGCGCTCACCATCACAATGGGAAAGCGTGGCAGCAGGCAGGCCTGAGGGCTGGAGCAACAAGCTGAGAACTCACCCACACCTTAAATCACAAACTCAAAACAGACAGCTGACTAGCAACGGGACATGGCTTTTAAAACCTCCAAGCCCGCTCCCAGTTGTACACTTCCTCCAGCAAGGCCGCACCTCGTAGGCCTCCCTAACCAGCACCACCAAGTGAGAACAAAGTGTTCAAATGCTCAAGGCTGGGACGGTGGGGGGAGGACATCTCATTCAAAGCACACACCCTCCAAAATTTAGTAGCATCAAACAATTTATTTACTATTCTTCACAGGTTAGAGGATGCTAGCAGGCCCAGCTGAGCTCCTAAACTTGCCAGCAGTTGGATAGTGTAGACGCAGGGCCTAATGGGAATCTTCTGTCTCCTAAGCTGGACTGCCTGGAAAACACCTACAGGATTCCTTGTACACCAGAAGCACTGGAGCAGTTTCTCCTGATCCTGTCCCATGCCTCCCCTCTCAATCTCCTTGGTTTTGATTTCGTTTTCTTTTCTTTCTTAAGGCAATCTCTCATGAGGCAGGTCCCACAGTCATAACAATCCTTCTGCTTCAGTTCAGAGGATTTTAGGTATCAGGCCCCATGCTCAGCTTCCCAGCTTGATGCATTCTTCCCAGCCAGCATGTAGCTCTTCACAAACATTTCCACTAAAAAAATAAAAATAAATTTAAAAATTGATGAATAAGCCAATCCCAGCCTACCTTATCTTAAGCTATAGTGATGCTAGTTGTCTTTTAAAAGGCTACCGATTGCAAAGTCAACAAAACAAAACAAAACAAAAACTACTGGGTGCCAGCACTGAACTTTGAGCATTCTCGGTAGTATCTATGAAAGTCTGCCCAAGCCAGCTGTGTGGCAAGCATGCCTGCATCCATAATACTTGGAAGGCTGAAACAGGACTACAAATTCCAGGCCACTCTGAGCCACACCGGACTCTATCCCTACCCTCCACCTGGGGGATCTTTGTCCTATTTTCAGTCCTAAAATTGTTTCATTTATTTTATTTTTATTTTTTAGATTTATTTTATTTTATATGTATGAGTATTTGGCCTGGATGTATGTCTGTGCACTATGTGTGTGCCTGGTGCCCTTAGGGTTCAGGAAAAGACATCTGATCCCTTGAAACTGGAGTTACAGAAATGGATGGTTGTCAGCCACATGTGACGGCTGAGAATTGAACCAGGTCCTCTGCCAAATGTGTGCTCTTACCTACTGAACCATCTCCTTTGTTATTTAAAATTACTATTGCAAAATAGCATCTTGTTCTTACTAATTTTTTTACATAAAGAGGGCTAGGACTGGGGTGTAGCTCAGTTGGTGGAGTGCTTACCTAGTGTACACATAAATTACATGCTATGGTGCATGCATCAAAAGCTCAAGGTCACCCTTGGCTAAATAATCAAATTGGAGACCATCCTGGGCTACACGACAGCCCATCTCAAAGAGAGAGACAAGACGGGCCAGCAAAATGGCTCAGCAGATAGAAGCACTGGACCCCACAAGGTGGAACCCATCACACAGAAAGAAAAAAAGAAAGCAAGAAAGAAAGAAAGAAAGGGAAGAAGGAAGAAAGAAAGAAATGTAAAAAGATTAAAGAGAGAGAAAGTTGGAAGTGCTGGTGGATGGATTTCTATAACCCCTGCTGTTGGAAAGCTGGGTGGGACAGAGGGATTACTGGGAATTCAAGGTAGTCAGCCCTAGATAGTGAGACCCTGGCTCAAAATAATAAAAATAAAAATGGGAAAAAGTTAACCATGCTATGAATTACAAAGAATTTTGAGATCTAGCTCAGAAATACAACAGTGTTCTAGTTTTCTCCAAGGGGGAAAAAACAAGTCCAAGCTCCAAACCACAAAATTCAGAATAACATTTACAGATATACCTGGTTTGTATCTGACTCTTGCCTATTGTTCATTGGCTTCTTTTTCTGTTTGTTTTTTTTTTTTTTTTTATGTATATGTGCATTTTGCCTGGATGTAGGTCTGTGCACCATGTGCATGCCTAGTGCCTGCAGAAGCCAGAACAGAGAGAGGAGTTAGAGACAGTTGTTACCTGCCACATGGGTGCTGGGAATTGAACCCCAGTCCTCTGGAAGAGCAGCCAGTGCTCTTAACCATCGAGCCATCTCTTGAACTCTTCATTGGCATCTTTATATTGCATTATATCAAACTTGAATTGCGTTATGTGACATTGAAATATTGATATTGATGTGGGGAGTCCATAGTGTTCTGTGTGGGGGCAGGACTGTGATGGTTTTCCTTAGGCCATGCTGTCTACATCACTTGAAACCATGGTCTGTAAGAATACGTAGGAATTTCCCTGTAAGGCACTTTCTACTTAAAAACCAAGATCACTGATGCCAGCTGGGTGTGCATACATGTCTTTAATCCCAGCATATGGGAGGCAGAGACAGGCATCTGAGTTCTAGGTTCGGGCCTAGCCTGGTCTACAGAGCAAGTGACAGGACAGCCAGAGCTACACAGAAAAACCCTGTCTCAACAAACCAAAACCGAGCACAGCACTGATGCGTGTCAACAACCAGATCAGCAGCTGACTGAGCTGGTGAGCTCTGGGGTCACTGTCCTCATATATCTGCTTTTACTTTGTCCTGTCCTTTCAGAAGGTGGTACCTAAAGACAGAGGAGACAGTGGGACAAGTAAGAGCATCTCTGCTCCCAGTCATCAGGTAGGAAAGAAGGCAGGCAGATGATGTGGCCCACAGCCCCTAGCATCATAGCAGACTGTAGGCTCAATTTTCTTAGCATTATGAACTTATTAACTGAGAGTACTCCACTTATAATGCAACTAACTTAAACAATAGGAAAAGAAGATTTAAAAATACAATAATGAAACCGTAAGGATATCAGTTCCGAGGAACAATTCTCCTGCCATAGTCAGCAGGATTTCTCCTCCTGGAACCTGGAGCAACCAGAACCCAGAACCTCAGCCAAATCTGGAAGCTCAGCCAGCCTTCCCTCAAGCAGTTCTCTCTAGGAGCATCTCAAAGTGGAGCAATGACCAGCCAAAACTATCCCCAGTCTCCAAAGGCCCCGCCTCCTGTTTTTAGCTCGCATTTATACCTCCTCTCAGCATTTGTTCAAGGATGTTTTTCAGCTGCTTAATAACCAATTTCCCCCACACGGTGGGTGGGTGGTTCGACTTCTAAGGGGGGATAAACATCACCTGCTCTCTCACAAGTCTTCTCATCCCCCACTTGTAATCTAAACAAAAAACATGTTTATCTCTCCTTCAGCAGACTGAGACTCTTCCCTGCCTCCAACCCTGAGGCAAAGTAAAAATCCCTCTCACGGCACCTAGCATAGTGTTAGACACCCTATGTGAGGGAACAATATTAGGGAAGCAAATTGATGTGACTTCTAGCATTCCATCCGAGAAAATGGGGTCTGGTAACACAAGTTATTAGTAACAATTCAGAAAGAATCACTCTTTCTTTTCTCTCCCCTCCCCCTCCCCCAGTGCTAGAACAGATTCTAGGGCCTCACATATGCTAAGCAAGCATTGAACCAGTAGCCTCCTTTTCTTTACTATTATTATTGGTGGTGGTGGTGGTGGTGTGTATGTATGTGTGTGTGTGTGTGTGTGTGTGTCACAAGACATGTGTTGAGGTCAGAGGACAACTTGAAGAAGTCAGTTCTCTTCCTGCAAACTCACATCATTAGGTTTGCAGACCAAATGCCTTTACCTACTGAGCTATCTCATAGGCTCTCTCTTCTTTTCTTTCTTTCTTTTTTTTCTTCTTTCTTTTTCTTTTTGTTGTTTTTTGTTTGTTTGTTCATTTTTGTTTTGTGTGTGTGTGTGTGTGTGTGTTTTCTGAGACAGGGTTTCTCTGTGTAGCTCTGGCTGTCCTGGACTCACTCTGTAGACCAGGCTGGCCTTGAACTCACAGAGGTCTGCCTGCCTCTGCCTCCCAAGTGCTGGGATCAAACGCATGGCCCAGTACACCTAGTTCAGGCTCTCTTCTTCTTTCTTTTTATGACTGAAGCCGATGTGCAGGCATATCTCTAATCCCAGTGTTCCTAGGCAGAGGCAGGTGGATTTTTGTGAGTACCAGGCCAAACTGCTCTACAAAGCAAGTCCAGGACAGCCAGGGATGTGTTAACAGAGAAACCCTGTCTCAAAAAAAAAAAAAAAATTGAATACTATAAAGTCATTAAATTCAAGAACAGCTTGGGAAAATTCCTGTGTTATCTTAAGTAAAAAGAATCAGATCACAGGGGAGAGCTGCCTGCAGGTTCAGAGAGATCATGTGCGAATATTTGCACAGAAACTATGCTGGAGGGAGCGTATCAACAGGTTGACTCGTGCCAAGGTCCTGAGTTAAGAAGTCCTCACTAGTGTGGGTGGTCTCTACCCTGTGGGCTTCCTCACTCCATTGCTTATGCTCTTGTGGCACTTAAGACCCCAAGCTTCTCTTCTGGCCCTTGGATGATTCTCAGAACAGGCAAGACGGTTCCTAGTGAAGCAATGGACCCATGCAGGTACTTTGAATATGTCCCGGCTCAGTTTCTTGGAACATCACCTACTGAGAGGTATGGGTGGAGGAAGATCACAGTGTTCTGGAATGTTCTCTTCAAAGCCAAGGTACTAAGAGCTGAGCACACAGGCCAAGGTCATAGCTTCCCAATGATTCTGAGTACTTGGTGCTCTGCAGGGGACTGGGCAGATATGCTCAGATGGCTGCTGTTCTAATGTGGCTTGAGGCTTTGAAAATGAATAGACAACGTACACCGAGAAACCTGACTCACTATGGTGACGAAGTGATGTGATAAAAACAGAAAGTAATGACTGGGGATGGCAAAGCCTCTGTCACCAAGTCAGTGTCAGAGGCCAGAGTGAAAATGAAGGGTTTACAGCTTTAAACAGAGTTTCCCTGGGCCCAAGAGGCTGAACTTCAGCAAAGATCCTGGGCATCTCTCCCTAGCAGAGACTGAGCCTGGGAGAGGGAATTGGGGTGCACCTGTGAAGACTTGTGGGTCTTGGTCATGCACTGAGAACTCCTAAATCACATGATTGATGGAAGCATTACTAAACTGAAAAGTGGTAAAGACCTGGGCTGGAGATGTGGCTCAGTAGTAGAGTGCTTGCTTGACATATAGAAGACCCTGGGTTCTAGATCCAGCATGGTGGGGGGGGGGTGTGAGGTGGGGGATGGCAGTGTTAAGTGATGATGTCAGAGTTGATGTGGAGGGCAGTAAATACAGGCAAAGAGTCCTGGGAGTCCCAGGGCATCTTCCGCATCCGGGAAGAGAATGGGAAGAGTAGAGGAGCCTGAGTCTTTCAGAAGGTCTCTTAGGTGGCCAGTCTGACAGACTGTTTAGATGACTCCATTCACCAAGACCACAAATGCATGACGCAGGGCTCTGTGGGCTGACACAGCAAGTCATCACCTGAGGAGCCCGAGAATGTGCCAATGGAATAGTCCAGTGGCCATTAGGAGATGGATGAGAAGCGACTAACTAACCATTTAATTGCCAGACCATGTGGCTGCTGAAAGAAGCCCAAGAGTCACTCGTAGCTGCATACTATTTCATCAGAGGTTCCTAATTGTACATCACCAGTGTCACTAGCAGTGAGCACATTTTGAGGCTGGTACTAACAACTGAGTTCAATGGGCCCAAAGGGTCAGTGAGGGTGGTAGGAGAACTTCTTAACAAACAAACAAACAAACAACAACAACACAACCCACTGGATACTAGCATTCTCCAGAAGAAGGTTTGAACTCAGGGTTCAAAATACAAAAATGGAAGCCAGGGGGATGGAGAGATGGTTCAATCAGCACAGTGTACAAGCCTGAGGCCCTGAGTTCAGATCCCCAGTACCCACGTGAACCCCTGAGTGCTGCGGGAGGGTGGAGAAGCAGAGACCAGAGCATCCCTAAAACTCATTTGCTGTCCAGCCTAGCTGAAATGCTGCTTTCCAGAGTCAGTCAGTGAGAGGCCCTGTCTCAGAAAATAAAGTGGACAGCAAACGGGAAAAATCTGACATTGGCATCTGGCCTCCACATACACACACACAGAATCTTATTTTTAAAAAGACAGGGTTTCTCTGTGTAGTTCTGGCTGTCCTGGAACTCGATTTGTAGACCAGGCTGGCCTTGAGCTCACAGAGATCCACCTGCTTCTGCATCTGGGGTGCTGGGATTTAAAGGTGTGTGCCACCACTGCCTGGCCACACACAGTGTCTATAGAGACACCAAGCCATGGCGAACATAATATTTCAAAGTCAAGTGCTAAGTAACTGGTCACTGGATACAGACTTGCAAAAGCAGTATGTAGTGTCTCACCAGATCAAACCTAGGAATAAGCCAGAGTGACAAAGTGGGAGAGAAGTGAAGAGACTTGGGGTAAAAGGGTTGCACCTCCCTGTAGGAAGGTAAGACCTCTAATCCAACACCTAATAAGGGATCTGGGGCCAAGGCCTCCTCTTCACGCCATAGCCCCACCCTAGTCCACAAAGCAGGACTTCCTTGAAGCTGATTCATTTTGTGAACAGGTCTCCTCCACCCCCAACCCCCAAGATGGCATTTCTTTATGTAGCCTTTGCTGTCTTGGACTTGCTTTGTAGACCAGGCTGGCCTCAAACTCACAGCAATCCACCTGCCTCTGCCTTTGCCTCCCAAGTGCTGGGATTAAAGGCGTGCGCCAAAGCATCCAGTTTGTAGACAGGTCTTAAGAAATAGGCATGAGCCAGGCGTGGTGGCTCACGCCTTTAATCCCAGCACTCGGGAGGCAGAGGCAGGCGGATCGCTGTGAGTTCGAGGCCAGCCTGGACTACAAGAGAGCCAAGGCTAACGTAGAGAGACCCTGTCTCGAAAAACCAAAACCAAAAACAAACAAACAAACAAACAAACAAAAATAGGGGTGAGGGACAGGGAAGGCAAGGAGGGAAAGCCTGCTCGCTGTGCATCATTATTGTAGGCAACTGGAACTTGCTGTCACCTAGGACATTCAGAGGCACCATATAGATGTGTCTCAGAATCATTTGCCTACGTGAGGAATGAAGATGCTGGTAGAGCAAATGCTGAGCACACAGGAGATCCCCAATCCATCCCTAGTGAAGGAAACATCAGCACCCTTTATACAGAAAAGGATAGTGTTTACCCAAGGCTCTTAGAGCACGTCCATCAAAGATGGCCCTCAAGCTGTTTGCCCTCCAGGTCAAAAAACACTCCAGTGGCCAGAGCCGTGCTCACTTGGCTGAGGAAAGTGCTGTAGTCCCAGCTCCTCCAGGCCCACTCTGGAGAAAGTAAAACCAGCTGTGTGCTGAGGTCTGCTCCAATATGGAGCTTCTGAAGGGAAAAGACAGATGGCTAATTGCCATAATGGCCAAAAGAGAGTGTGGCTATACCGGGACCAGGCTAACTCAGAACCCATAAGAGAAAAGATGCCGGGACGCTTCCTCGGCCCCGCAGGAGATAGCACCCTTTAAGGCCTTCCTAGAGGCTGTCCAAAAGGATTTGCAGTGATGGATGAGGAAGAGAACAAAACACAAACAGGCTGGCTGAAGGACTGCCCAGTCCTCAGAGATAAGAGAGGCCATGCCTATGCTTCTGTAACTGCGACTTGGGGGGGGGGGAGGGGCGGAACATCCAGGGATGGGGATCTCTGAAAGGTCCATGGAAACTCCCAGATTCAGTTTCAGACACCTGCCAGACTCAGAGAGAACCACAGTAAAAAAAAAAGGCCTGGCCCAGCCGGCCCACCCTCCGCTTGCCTCTCCCTCTAGAAGTTGGGGAGCAGGAAGTACAAGGTAAAGAACTTGATAGGAAGCTAGCCACACCCACTTCCTACTGGAGGATACCAAACCCAAATGGGCCTGAGGCAGGGAGGGAAAAGACAGGAAGAACCTCTTGGAGGCTGTTCTAATTATGGAAGAGGCTGTTTGTGACTTTCAGGGCCCTGTTAGAGTGCTTCACGGGGGCTAGGGATGAAGCTAGCAGCACTTGGCTTCCATCCCCTGAATCACAAAATACAGTCCACCTTCCTTAAGACCAAACTGAAAGGCATCCTATCTGTTGGAGTATTTATTGAAGAATGGGGCTTCTTTATCCAGAGTAAGAAATTAAGCTTCCGGGGGTTGGGGATTTAGCTCAGTGGCAGAGAGCTTTGCCTAGCAAGCACAAGGTCCTGGGTTCGGTCCTCAGCTCTGGAAAAAAAAATTTAAAAAGAAATTAAGCTTCCTCAGAGCAACAGAGACAGGAGAACATGTGAACATCTGTGTGGGTTGGCTCACACACACATAGCAGTACAGGCTGACAAGTTCCAAGATTTGCACTGTGCTTTGTGGGAGAGTCCGTGACACAGTTCTAAGCCAAGTCCAAAGGTCTGAGCCACAGGAGAGTCAGTGGTCTGGTTCCAGTCACAGGCCAAAGGTCTGAGACCTAGAAGAGCAAATAGTGTAGTGCTGGTCCTAGTGACAGCAGGCTAGAGACCTAGGGAGGGCTGATGTGAATTTGAACTCAGAAGGAAAAACAAAAAAACAAAAAAAACAAATATGCCTCCAGCTCAAAGATGGGGAAAAGAAATTGGCTTTTATGGTATGAGGCATGTCAGATTTTTTTTTCTATATTCAAGCTTTCAATTGATTCGATGAGGCCTACCTACACTGAGAAGGCCAATTTACTTAATTTAAGTCTATTAAATTAAATGTTAATATTATCCAAAATGCCTTCAGAGAAACACTTAGGATAACGTGCGGCTAAATATCTGGGTACTCTAGGGCTCAATGAAGTTACCCAAAAGTATTACATCCAGCTTAAGTCCACTGAGTGGATTTTATTTTATTTTTTATAAAAAGGGGTGGGGGAGGGAGAGAGAGAGAGAGAGAACGAGAGACTGTGTGATGGCCCAGGACAATTTTGCACACGTGAATTGGGTTCTCAAAGTTCTGGGAATCAAAGTGAAATGGTTGAGCTTGGCAGCAAGCACCTTTACCAGCCCAACTGAAAGGACGTTAGTGAAGCGAGTCTTGGGTCTATACAAGCTAAGCATAGCCAGCATCAGGTTCCGCCCTTTAAAACTAGCACTTTTACTCTTCCCTACCTTACCCCTAACCTTCACCCTGTGGGCAGTCTTGTCTTCTTCCTTCTTATGTAGGCCAGGCTAGCACAGAGCTCAAAGCTCTCCCGCCTCAGCTAGGATTACAAGTGTGCAAGGCCACACGCAGCGTCTTCTTCTGTTTTGACCCTTCGCTAGTGCCTTCTGGCTCCGATCTGGGGCTCTGCCCTCTAAACCGCAGGCAGTGCTAGAGCAATTGCCTCCATAGTCATAACCCTAATAAGTCCGTGGTCAGCTCCAACAACACCCAAGTCTCTCCCACTGGCTGAGAGTGGCGACACCCTCGCCCGAAACAGCCTGCTGATGACTTTAACATTCAAGCAGCAATCCGTCAGAGAAGTCCCAGGCTGCATTCTAGTGGCTTAGCTGGCATGTGACAACCCACGGGAACTAGGTCATGTTTTTCGTTTTCCTACACAGCTTAAACAAAGATTCCAAAAGGCTTTGTTTCCAGTAGCTCCAGCGGTTGCGAATCCTCTCCAGGAGTTCCTTCAAGCCAGCATCTTTTTGGCTTCATGCGCTCCAGGCTGGAGAGAGGAAAGAAATATTTATGAGACTTGGTCTCCGCCTTGGGGAGAAATAAACCCCATAATCACTACTCTGTGTTCTGAGACTTGATCGAGAGGAACAAAGGGCATGCGTGTGCGCATGTGCGCAGCTCCACCCCTGCCCCCAACATCTCCCCAAGGGGGACACAAATGCCTCCCCCACAGCACAGCCCTGGCCCTGAGTTATGCCTGAGTGACTGAGGGAGGGCTCTCAGGCGGCTGTTGGAGGCGGGAGAAGCCAGGCAGGGATGTGGTTTCTGTGTCTAGACGCAGCCTGATCCCACCCGAAGCTCAGGACTAGACCTTACGTCCCAGCATCTGCTCCGCTCCATTTTTAAGAGTTTCAGCGTGTTGCCCTTGCCTGCACGCAGTTTCCTGACGTACTTAACGATTTTTGGCTTCGTGTTCGCAAGGGATTGAGATAGTTTCTTTGTGATCTTTTATTGTACTCGTCTCGTTTACATATGTGGGTTCTAATAGCGCCATCAAAATGAACTGGGCAGGAGAGGCACCCCGAGATAGTGTTCTGCCGCGCCGCAGAGGCAGCTGCACCGAAGTGGTGGGTAGCAAAGTCGAGGAGACCTTGACTGGAAACAAAGCTGGAAAGGATGGTAGGAAGACTAAAACGATCTCACTATATAGCTCAGGCTAGCCTCAAACTGGTGTTCCTCCTGCCTGCCTTTGCCTCCTGAGTGCTGGAATTACAGTCATGTACTGCCGTGCCTGGCTTGTTCCATTTCTTTATCTCAATTAAAGAAAAAGTGTGTCTGCGTGATGCGGGGAAAGGGTGGGGGGAGGGCATGTGGAGATCAAAGAACACAGCTTTGTGCAGTTGGTTCTCTCCTTTATGTGGATTCCAAGACTGGGGCTCAAGTCGTCACGCTTGCGCTGTGAACGCCTTACCCATTGAGCCATCTAGCCGGCCCCTGATATTCTGTTTCTTATTGTTGTTATAGTCCCTTTCATCTCATTTTCCAGATTAACCGGCAGATTGTTCACAGCGATCACATGTGCTCTTCCGGTGTCTAAGAACGCTTTCCTTTCTGCGGGGCTGACGCCCATCCATCTTGTGTGGGGCTAGGTCGGCAGGGATGACTTCCTGGCCGTGCTTGGGAAAGGCAGCCTAAATAAGCACATTGTCTGTGTATTGATAAAATGGGGGAAGGCTCATCACATACGGGGAGGAAGAAGCCACGGTTCTCGCGGCTTGTAAAGGACATTTAATTTAGTTCTTTCTCCTACAGGAAACGTAAGTCTGTAGAAAATACTGCTTGGTTTTGTCATCGCGGGGCTTAAAACGCCCTCCTCCCCCAGCACTGAATCCAAATTACTTGGCCAGACTCTTAGGATCCTAAGGAATCGGCCCTCCATAAGTCACCGCCCCGGTGTGGACCTTGGAGCTAGAGAGAGCGCCCGAGGCAAGGGCTCTCTTCAAGGGAAGGGCGCCTCCCGTGAGCTCTGAAGTGAGAATACGGCAAGCAGGCGAGCGAACTGCATGCTAATCTGGAAAGCACAGCTGCAGATACAGACAGCAGGAAGGCTTTCAAAGTTGTTCTCACCCTCTGGGTCCAGACTCCTTTGTTGGGGGGAGGGGGGTCGCATATCAGATATCCTGCATCTTCGGTATTTACAAGGCCATCGGAAAACACAGATCTTTACCGTACACTTCCTAACAGTAGCAAACTGACAGTTATGAGGTAGCAACAAAAATAATTTTATGGCTCTTGGTCACCACAACATGAGGAACTGTATTAAAGGGTTTCAGCATTCGGAAGGTTGAGAACCGCGGATAGAGTTGGGCGGGGGAGATGGCAAATGCGGAGGGGGAGGAGAGGATGGCGAGTTTTAGGCTACAGGAACTGCTGTGGAATGCAAACAGCAGAGCACAAAGGCTCGGAGGCTAGAAGCACAGCACGATCTGAACGGGAGGGGGCCATCCTCTTATAGATGTGCCCTGAAAGGAGAGAGAAATGCCTGCTGGTCTCTTCTGCATAACAGAAGTTAAAGTCGCCAGGAGTAAGCTGGAAAATTAGAGAGATTCGACAAGATTAACTGATGGTCTTTCCCGCGAGGGTACATTCTCGGGAGCTGAGGTGTAGCTCGGTGGTAAAGCATATTTTCTTTTGTTTTGTGGTGCTAAACATGCACTCCATCACTGAACAATATCCCGAGCTTTAAGAATGTATTTGTTGTCGTCGATTGGTTTTAAGTTGTCGTTGTTTTGGTTTCGGTTTTTCTGGACAAGTTTCTCTGTTTTAGTGCTGACTGCCCTGGATTCCCTTTGTAGACCAGGCTGGCCTCAAACTCACAAAGATCCACTTGCCTCTGCCTCCCAAGTGCTGGGATTAAAGGCACCTCTACTGCCTGGCTTGTTTGCGGTTTTTGTTTTGGGGGGGGCTGTTGCTTCCTCTTTCTTTGTTGGACTCTTTATATAAGACACACAGAGCTCCACTGTTAAAAAAATTTTACTAAAATACTGACCAGGACTAAGGCCCTGGCCCAGAGCTCCACACCAGAAGCAGTAAGGGATGGGGGTGATGGGCTGGCGGTATTCCTCCAACATCACCACAACCCATAAAAGGAGGCTCTTGAATCCTTCCGGGGCCAGACCTGGTCTTGGGCCCTTGCCTTAACCCAAGTACCCCTGGCTGCATCTCTCAGGGTAAAGTAACCAGCAAGGGTCTGGAGGGAACAGTCTAGACAGACAGACCCAACTGGAAGGAGAGTGGCAAACGGACACATGCTGACTGGAGATAAGATGCAACGAAGAAAGCCAGGCGTGGTGGTGCACACCTTCAGTCCCAGCACTCAGGAGGCAGAGGCAGGCAGATGTTTGTGAGTTCGAGGCCAGCCTGGTCTACAAAGTGAGTCCAGGACAGGCAGAGCAGCACAAAGAAATCCTGTCACAAACAAACAAACAAAATAAAAGATGCAGCGAAGGCAGGCTGAGGGGAGAGGCAATGTGGGAGTGCAGCCCCAGGATCCTGTCCTGAGTGCACTGGGCAGGTGTCAGCTGGCTGTCTCCAGGTGACATTTGTAACTCAAGCCTAGCTGAGGGCTCACACATTGTGGATATTCTTGGTGAGCGGGGCTCCTTAGCTACCAGCTCCGACTTGAGGTGCTCCTTGTAGGCCAGGATGTCTCCAGGCCACTTGATGAGTGTTTGTTTCTCACTGACCCTAATCTCCTGCGCAACCTGCTGGACGAGTCTGAAGTCATGGCTGACTAGCCCCATGCCACCACCAAACTCACTGATGGCATCTGCCAGTGTGTCAGTAGTCTTGATGTCCAGGCGATTGGTATGCTCTTGCAGAAAGAGCTTGTGAGGGATCTGCCAGGCCATCCTCCAGGTTTTTTGTTTGTTTGTTTGTTTGTTTGTTTCAGCTTTTCGAGACAGGGCCTCTCTGTGTAGCCCTGGTTGTCCTGAACTCACTTTGTAGACCAGGCTGGCCTTGAACTCACAGAGATCTGCCTACCTCTGCCTCCTGAATGCTGGGATTAAAGGCGTGCAACACCACCGGCCTGACTTCATCTGCCAGGTTTTGGATTGGGCTCGCTTACTGTTTCCCAGTGAGGCCATGTCTCCCAATGATGTGCCTTAACTCCTCCTCTTCCTTTTCCTCCTTCCTCCTCCTCCTCCTCCACCTCCTCATCTCTGGGGACCACTTCATCATGTACACCAAGTGCGCTGCATGGCAGGCTTGAAACCCAATCAGTGTAAGATCCTGGGCTCTGGCAATGGAACACAGTAGCACATGCCAATTAAGTAATTATGAAGAAAACTAAATAAATAAAAACAATAAGTGTTTAAAGGACTGGAAATGGGCTGGGTAGTAGTGGCACAGTTCAAGATAGGCCTTCAGCTACATAATGAGTTTGAGAACCTGGGCGTGGTGGTGCACGCCTTTAATCCCAGCACTCGGGAGACAGAGGCAGGCAGATCTCTGTGAGTTCGAGGCCAGCCTGGTCTGCAGAATGAGTTCAGGACAGCCAGGGCTACACAGAGAAACCTTGTCTCGAAAAGGCCCCCCTCAGAAAAAAGAGTTTGAGACCAGCATGGGCTACAAAAGACCCTGCCTCAAAAAATAAAAATAAATAAAATAAGAAAGAAAGAAAGAAAGAAAAAAAAGGTTAGACAGACAAGATAATACCAGCTACTTGGGAGGTTGAGAATGGAGAGCTGGAAAATTGGAAGTTCAAGGAATGTCTGAGTTACACAACAAACTAAAAGCCAATCTATACAATTGGTGTGTGTGGCTCAGTGATAGAACATTTGCCTAGCGTACATAAGGACCTGAGTTCAATCCCCAATACCAAACACCAAGGCTAAAATGGAAAATTTCACATTTTAAATAGTTTCAACACTTGATAAAAGTTTTAAAATATATTATGTGTATTTTACCAGAATCAAAAACAAAATTTAGGACCGTGACCAGAGTTCAGTGGCAGCCGACTTGGCTAGTATGTGTAAGGCCCTGGGTTCAATTCCAACACACATACACACACAAAGAAAAGGAAAAGAAAAAAATTTCAAATAGTCATTTTTCTAAAAATTGAGAATATGTGTATATACTATAGGCCATTGTGAGCAACGGTCATTTGCAAATGGTGGAAGCACAGAAAAGAGTCTGTATTGTACATTTCCACATCTCTGCACTGGCTGATAATGACCATGTAATCTTGTACTTATAAAATGATTCGAGATGGAAGAAAACCCGGCGAGGGGGGATGCCAAGCCATGGATTAGCATGAGAAGTCCTTAGGCTCTGGCTGTCCTGGAGAGCCGTGTTTCCTTACAGGCGGGATCTGCTTTCCCCCTTGGGGATTGCTAAGGGTGACAGGGGAGCAGAAGGAAAGGTAGAAGCACCTGTGGGGGGTGCTAACTCCCAGGAGCCTCCAACAACTTTCCTTCCCTGAGCAAGGAGAACTTGGGGTTGGCAGGTCCCAGAGCAGGAATACCCAGTCTCCCCTCTTCCTAACCCCAACTGGCAACCCTTACAGCCTGAATCAGGAGGCTGAGGCTGCTGAGGTGGCTGAAGGCATAACAGCTAAGACTCCCCCAAGTAGGGGCCTTGAGACGCGGGCACCCGTCTGGAGGGCAGGTACAGTCAAGTAGACCCGCCGCGGGGGGGGGGGTAGCATGATGGCCTCTCCACCCTACCGGTGAGGACCCATCAAGAAAGCGCGCTTGTTGAGAAAAGGCAGCGTGATGCAGGGGGCCCGAGAGCAAACTGGCATCTGAACTGTTCCTTCCTCTGCTCTGCTCCCAGGTTGCTAGGGTAAAATCTATAAACACAACGCCTGGCTGCCGTGCTTCATTACGGATTAATGAGAGGCAGCTTTATGCTTGACAATCCTTGGACAGGACCCAGGCGGCTTCTCTGCTTCTCCTCACAGAGCGCTCAAAGCTCTGTGCGCTACCGCCACCCCTCCTCCCTACACACAGTGGTTAATTGGGGCATTTTCCTCTCCTGTGGCCTGGTGAGCTGGCCTGGCCTTGTCGCTCAGCTTCCTCGGATCACGTGTGTCTCCACCCAAGTATAGATCCTTCCTGAAGCTGACTATCTCAGTGGCAGTGTGCTTACTGGAGTCAGACCCTTCAAGCTTGTCCCAGCGGGCTCTATTTCCTAGGTCTTTCCAGTGTTTGGTTCGCTTCGGGTTTTTTTTGTTTTTGTTATTCTTTTTCTTCTTCATGTTTGTTTCTGGGCTTTTTGTTGTTTTGGTTTTTTTTTTGAGACAGGGTCTCCCATAGCTCAGGGCTGGCCTCTAGCAGAGCATCTTCTGGACTTCTGAGAGTCCGGCTTTACGCCTCTAGGAGTAAACGTGTGCACCATTTTACCCAGTTTATGAGATACTGGGGGACTGAAGCCAGGGTCTCGTGCACGCTACTCAAGCCTTCTCCTAACCCGAACACCCCCTTACGCCTTTCGAATTTCCCCTGATCTCTCATGTTTTCTCTCTCCCTCAAAAGATTCACCTTTAAAGACTGTGATCCAAGCTGGGTAGTGGTGGCGCACACCTTTAATTCCAGCAGAGGCAGAGGCAGGCGGATCTCTGAGTTTGAGGCCAGCCTGGTCTACAAAGTGAGTCCAGGACAGCCAAGGCTACACAGAGAGACCCTGTCTCGAAGAAGAAGAAAAAAAAAGGACTGTGATCCACATCAGCTGCTCCTGAAAAGTTGTTTGGTCAAGTGCTCACCATGTAGGCCAGGTTGGCATCAACATCTGGTTATCCTCCTGCCTCAGATGCTCTCCTGCCTGGATTCCAAGAATGTGCCACATGGCACAACTTAGCCTATTGGTTTGGTTTAATTTGGTACTGAGGATTAAACCCAGAGCTTTGCACGTGCCAGGCAAGCAATCTATTCTTTTGTTGTTGTTTGTTTTTTTTTTTTTTAATTTGTTTTGTTTTGTTTTTCAAGACATGGTTTCTCTGTGTAGCCTTGGCTGTCCTGGATTCACTTTGTAGACCAGGCTGGCCTGGAACACACAGTGATCTGCCTGCCTGTCTCCCTGAGTGCTGGGATTTACAGGCGTGCGCCACCACCACCTGGCTTCATATTTGTTTTTAAAGACTAATTTTATTAGAGAATACATTACTTCCTTTCAGACCTATGAGGACATGCCTTTTGCAAAGTGTTTCCTTCATCCCTCTCCAGAAGAGAAAAGGAAGCAGACGTCAGGCCTGGTGCAGAGCCCCATCTACTAACAATGGGAAATGCCCAGGATGCCATAAAATCCGCACGTCTTCAGCCATGCGCAAAAGGCAGTTTCATGTGTTGGCTGCTGCACCGCCCGATCAGCCTGCAGAAGGAAAAGCAAGGCTGATCGCTCTTGCAGGCGAAGCAAGATGATTCAAGATGAGTGGGAAATCGTCCAATACACACACTGGGAAGTCAAAGAGCAACAGTACTTCAAGTGAGACAATTTTTAAATATAAATAAATAAATATATATTTTAAATGAATTTGGCGGGGGCTTTTTGGAGGGTGGTGGTGGTTTGGCTTTAATTTTGGTTTAGTTTGGTTTTGTTGTTTTTGTTTTCTGTTGGGTTTTCAACAGAGCCTCTGCCTCTGCCTCCGCTGGGATTACAGGTGTATGCCACAGCACCCAGCTCCCTTTTTTTTTTTTTTTTGGTTTGTTTGTTTTGTTTTTCTTTTTTCTTTTCTTCTGTTTTTTGTTTGTTTGTTTGTTTGTTTTGAGACAGGGTTTCTCTGTGTAGCCTTGGCTGTCCTGGAAACATTCTTTTAAAAAAACCAAAGGAAGCCAGGCAGTGGTGGTGCACATCTTTAATCCCAGCACTCAAGAGGCAGAGGCAGGCAGATTTCTGTGAGTTCAGGGCCAGCCTGGTCTACAGAGTGAGTTCAGGACAGCCAGGGCTACACAGAGAAAACCATGTCTCGGAAAGCCAAAAAAATAAAAGTGCGTTAGTTTAGGACCTGGCTCTCTGGGTACTGGAACGGGCTGCAGGCCCACTCCAAAAGAATAATGATTGTAAATGTCATAATAGTTTATTTGATTTTCATACAAATTCATTATTTTAGATGGTGGCCCAATCTTTTCTCATTAATTAGGCACTCTAATTTTTTATGTGAGTGTGTGTGTGTGTGTCTCTCTCTGTGTGTGTGTCATGTGTATTTCAGTGTCTTCAGAGGCTGAAGGATGGTTTTGGATCTCCTGGACCTGGAGTTACAGGTGGCTGTGAACACATTCCATACATACAAGGGTATGGGAATCAAACTCTGGTCTGTTCCAACAGCAACAAGTACTCTTGACCACTGAGCCATCCTTCCAGCCCTGTATGTATGTATGCATACATGTATGTGTGTGTGTTTACGTGTGTGTGTTTATGTGTGTGTGGGTGTGTGTGTGTGTGTGTGTGTGTGTGTGTGTTTGTGTGTGTAGCAGCCCTGGCTGTCCTGGAACTCACTCTGTAGACCAGGCTGGCTTTGAACTCAGACAGATCTGCCTGTCTCTGCCTCCTGAGTGCTGGGATTAAAGATGTGGGCCACCACTGCCCAGCTTGTAATTATATTCTCTAAAGCAATTGTCATAGTATTTTTTATTTTTATAATGTCCAAGCTTCACGGAGATACTGTTAAATAAACTGTAGCAGCGGCATGCAGTGTACGTGAAAGGGTCTAGACACCCCGCCCCCCAAGCTCCTCCCTCTTGTCATATTCTCCCAGCATGATCCTGGGGCAAACTCTCATTTCCCTGAGAACACTAGCAGAGGGACCTTGACTATGACCCCAAGTTCTCATGAAAGCTGGATAGAGGAAGGGCACAGCCAATCACAGACTCTGGATGTGGACGGTGCTGAGTTTCAGAATTCAAAGAGGAACGATTTCTGCTTTGAAACCCCCTTTCACTGCCTGTGGGAATCAGCTCCCCTTCTCTATCCGTTGCATTAAGTCATCTGGCCAGGCCTGACACTTGTCTCAGAATCCAGAGTGAACCCGGGGTGGGGGGGGGGCTTGCCACTTACAAGTGGCCCACAGCTGCAATTTCCATGGAGGAGAGGACCAGCGCTACATAGGAATGCTGGGGTTGGCTTTCAAAATGGTTCAGCAGGTAGAGGTACTTGCCACCAAAGCTGATGACCGGAATTCCATTCCTGAGACCCGTGCAGTGGACATGTTTGTTGTTGTTTTTCAAGACACGGTTTCTCTGTGTTAACCTTGGCTGTCCTGGACTCGCTTTGTAGACCAGGCTCGCGCCTCAAACTCACAGAGATCCCCCTGCCTCTGCCTCTGCCTCCTGAGTACAAAGTATCTTCTACCCTTCGTACATTCTCTCTCAATCCTCCCCTCCATGCATGCGTGCGTGCACGCGCACACACATGCACAGCCGCATACACACACACACACATAATCAAAATTGAAAAAGAGAAGGGAGAAATGCCTCAGGGGTAGTGGGATAGCTCAGGTGAAGTTGGAAAGCTGCTTGCCATGCAGGCATGGGGACCTGGGTCTGAGGCCGGGATCCTCTTCAAAAGCCATGTGTAGGGAGTGCTGTGTGTTTATAGGATTGGTACCTGCAGATGGATTCATCCCTGAGACTTCCTGACAGGAGAAAACCCTAGCTGAAAACTAAGGTGAGTGGCACTCCTGAGGAATGGCACCAACAGCATATACCTGGCCTACACACACACACACACACACACACAAATGTGCACCCATACACACACTCCAAATTAAAACAAGAAAATAAGTGCCAGTTCTACCTGGGGGATGTGTTCAGAGGGAGAATGCTTGCCCAGCAACTTTGAAGCCCCGGGGTTGCAACAGGTAAATTCAGAACACAAATCCTCAGGCCCCACCTGAGTGTACTCAATCAGAAACTCTACGGGTCAGCCTAGGGGTCTACAACTCTGGGGCTTCTGAGGCAATACTCAAGTGTGAGAATTGGCAAAGCTCTTTCGCAGTGCATCTTCCCACCTCTCAACTGCTCAGCCAGAGGGGGTCCAGCTACACCCCCTACCCAGTTTGGGGGTGATTGTTGAGGTGCTCGTATTAAAGCCAGGACCTCCCCGTGACAAGCAATCCATATGACCTACAGTGGTCCCTGTGTCCCAGGCAAGGGCGTCTGTTTCAGAGGCACCTGGTTCATAGAGATGGCAAAGCCCACCAGGGTTGAAGCCTTTCATAGGAATGGTATGAGCAACTGAGTGTGGTTGTGGCACACTTTTAAGAAGTGGACGCTGGGGGCTGGAGAGATGGCTCAGAGGTTAAAACCACTGACTGCTCTTCCAAAGGTCATGAGTTCAATTCCCAGCAACCACATGGTGGCTCACAACCATCTATAATGAGATCTTGTGTCCTCTTCTGGCTTGCAGGCAGGATAATGTATACATAATAAATAAAGAAATCTTAAAAAAAAAAAAAAAGTGGACGCAGAAGATTCAGGTGCTCAAAACCAGCCTGGGATACTCGAAGCCCCGTCCCTACATAAATAATTAAACGAAGGAAAATAACGTAGTATTTGCTAATATCCTGTGACCCTCTTTCCTTTTCCTTTGGTTTATCTCTAGAAATACGACTGAAAGCATGGTGTGTGCAGATGTGGGCAGCTGTTAGCCTATACTGTTCAGGGAAGAATAAAATAAGTCTCTACATGTTCAGCAGAGATGAAATCTTTTTCTCCCCCAAATCATTTTCAATCTTCAACGGGTTGAACCTATAACCCAAGTCCTTGGGCTCACATTGGGATGAGGACAAAACCCAAACGAGCTCGGCCTGAAAGACAAAAGAAAGATTTATTACTCACTGCAGGCAAGAGGAATCGAGGGAGGGGAGCTACTGAAAAGCAAGGCCCTGCGCAAACAAAGGAAACGGGGGGCGGGGGGACGTATTCAGGGAGCCTATACATATTCATATAGGGGTTGGCCTATCATAAACGAGCACAGTCAAAGGGGCACAATTCTGAGCATGCCCAATGGAGGCGTGCACCCCCTGAGCATGCTCAATGAAGGAGGCCACCTCTGAGCATGCTCAGTTAAATACACGTTTAGGCATGCTCAGTTTAAGGTTATGGAACGCGTGTTTAAAAGATTTAAAGAGACGGACAGGAATGCCTCTGAGCATGCTCAGTTTACACCATGACGTTTTTTTCGCTGAAAAGAAAGGAAAGGCCACATTGAAAGTACATTAATACCAGAGTCGCCCTTGGAGGTGCCTGCTGACAAATCTGAACGCAGCGCTCCCAGCTATGGAGGGTGGATTGTGTGTCTGGTTCTTTATATGTGGGCATGCAAAATGGATATTGTCACTTTGCAGGAATTTTGTTCTGCTCCGGTGTGTGTGTGTGTGTGTGTGTGTGTGTGTGTGTGTGTGTGTGTGTGTGTGTGTGTGTTTTAAACTGTAATGTAAATGTGATAGCCCTGTAATATCCATATGAAAAAGGCACATATCACACGTGCGTGGCTAAATGAATTTTCACAAGGTGAGTAGGCCTTTGAAGCAAAGACCCAACTCAAGAAAGAACATCATCTGAGCAAGGTGGTGCACACCTGGAACCCCAACACTGGGGAGACTGAGGCTGGAGGATTACTGTTTGAGGCCCCCTTACACAGTAAGCCTCAGACCAGCCTGGATTACACTGTGAGATCCTGTTTTTAAAAAACAAACAAACAGAAAACCTGACAGGCAAAGAGCTTCCTGCACCCTCTGGAACATTACCTCGCTAATGGCCACATCACCTAGATTCCTAACAGTATGGCGATAAAGAGTACTTTTCTGATTTTTGAGATGTATACAAGTGGCTTTTTTTTTTTCTCTTTTCTTTTTTTCTTTTCTTTTCTTTTTTTTTTTTTACATTTACATTCCTGGTGTTGAGGTCTAGATTTTATTCATTTTCTTACGTCTTCTTCACCAAAGATCAGGTATATCCCATTAATACCTTGCTATCCCATGAATACTCTTTCTCCTTGTTCCATGACAATTCCAGGATGGGCACTCACCTGTACTGAATTTCCCCATAGTCTCGTCCAAACCCCGCCCCAGGGACTGAAACTTACAGGATCCAAAAGGCCTCAATAGGTTATACAGGTAAGCTGCTTGCCAGTATTTTGCTTGCATGTATGTTTGTGTACTACATGTGTGCCTGGTGCAGAAGGCAGAAGAAGGCATCAGATCAAGGACTAAACAACTGTGAGCCAACGTGTGGGTCCTCTGGGAGAACAGCTCCAATTGTTGAGCCATCTTTCCAACCCCTAAATAAATGTTTTTAAACTGATAGCTTTGTATACATATGTCATTGCACACAGAGTCATTAGTACACACACACACACACACACACACACACACACACACACACACACGGAAATAAAAATGCAACTGAGAATTGCCAGAAGAAGGCAGATCTCTGAATTTGAGGCCAGCCTGGTCTACACAAAGAAACCCTATCTCAGGATAGACAAAAATAGACAAACAAAAAAACAGGGCCAGTGAGATAGCTGTTTTAGTAAAGGCATTGGCTGCCAAACCCAATAGACCTAACTTCACTCCCCTGAACCTACATAGTAGGAGAGAACTGACATCTACCACGCATGCTCCCCTCCACAAACAAATAAGTAACTTAAAAAAATATATATATACAGCTGAGGGCTAGGAGGTTAGCTCAATGGATAAGGGCACTTGCCACCCAATCTGACAACCTGGGAGCAAATTGACTCCTGAAAGTTGTCCTCTGACTGCCCCACGAATGCTATAGGATGGGCACATCCACACAATAATAAAAATAAATTATAACTGTAAAAAATTAATACAGTTGATATATCATTTAAAGCAGCAAGTTGTTAAGTTTCTAAGACCAGCAAGAACATCTTCTCTTTCTTTCAATCAACTAAAAATATTCCTGGAAGCACAACACCCATATGGTAGTTAAGAAATAGAAGTAAAGCCAGCCAGGCGTGGTAGCACACACCTTTACTCCCAGCACTTGGGAGGCAGAGGCAGGTGGATCTCTGTGAGTTCGAGGCCAGCCTGGACTACAAAGCAAGTTGAGGACAGTGAAGGCTACACAGAGAAACCCCGTTTCAAAAAACAAACAAAAAAAGAAAAAAGAAAGAAAGAAAGAAAAAAGAAAAGAAATGGAAATAAGGGGTTTGAGAGATGGCTCAGCAGATAAGAGCAATGTCTGCTCTTCCAGAGGTCCTGAGTTCAATTCCTAGCAACAACATGGTGGCTCACGACCATCTATAATGAGATCTGCTGCTTTCTTCTTGTATGCAGGTGTTCATGCAGATAGAGCATTTATATGTAAAATAAATATAATATATTTTTTAAAAAAGGTACCCAGGTGTAGTGGCGCATGCCTTTAATCCCAGCACTTGGGAAGCAGAAGTAGGGGTATCTCTGTGAGTTCGAGGCCAGCCTGGTCTACAGAGCAAGTCCAGGACAGCCAGGGCTACACAGAGAAACCCTGTCTCGAAAAACCAGAGAGAGAGAGAGAAGAAAAGAAATGCTGGTAGTGGGGCATGGTGGCACACACCTTTAATCCCAGCATTCGGGAGGCAGAGGCCAGCCTGGTCTACAAAGTGAGTACAGGACAGCCAAGATAACATAGAGAAACGTTGTCTCAAAAATGACAACAACAAAACAACAATGAAGAAGAAGAAGAAGAAGAAGAAGAAGAAGAAGAAGAAGAAGAAGAAGAAGAAGAAGAAGAAGAAGAGAAGAAAGAAGAACAGAAGAAGAAAGAAGAAGAAGAAGAAGAAGAAAAGAAGAAGAAGAAGAAGAAGAAGAAGAAGAAGAAGAAGAAGAAGAAGAAGAAGAAGAAGAAGAAGAAGAAGAAGAAGAAGAATTGTAACTAATTCCCACAGAGTCATTAGTCCACTGTCTTGTTAAAGTGCTTGGTAAGCTGTCACATACGGACCAGGACTTGTTGGGTGGTGACAAACATTTGCGCTGGCCTGGATGCTTTTTGTTGTTTTTATTGTTATTGTTTTGTTGTTGTGAATGTCACCTCTAGAATAGAGTTGAGACGCTTTCTGAGGTGCTGGGTCCTTTTCTGCCTAGCCTCTCTTCAGGTCTGTGGTAGCTAGGCTCCAAGACGCCCCTAGTGACCTCTGTTTGTGCTATTCCCTCCTGCTGTGTGCAGATTGTATTAATAAACAGAGTAAACCGGGCGGTGTGTGTGTGTGTGTAAGGTGAGATGGGATAGAATATGTAATAGAGACAGAAGAATCTTCAGGACTTGCTGGCCAGTCCAGCCTACTTGATGAGTCCCAAGCCGGTGAGAGACCCTGCTCCAAGTCAGTAAGATGACAGCTTGAAGGCATGGCTCAAAGCTTAAAGCATTTGATGTGCGGTCATGAGGAATCCCCAGGGCGCACATAAAGCTAGTCATGTTAGCACGTACCTGTAATGCCAGCACTCCTACATGAGGGGTAAAGACAAACAGACACCCCCCCCCCCACGAGTTTGCTGAAGGGCCTGGTGCACACAGTGGCAAAGAGCAAGGGTAAAAGGGGATGACCTGAGGAGCTGGAGAGACGGCTCAGTGGTTAAGAGCACTGGCTGCTCTTCCAGAGGTCCTGTGTTCAATTCCCAGCAACCACATGGTGGCTCACAACTATCTATAAAGGAATCTGTAGGTGTACATGCAGCAGAGCACTCATACATTAAATAAACAAAGAAACAAATCAGTAGATAAATACAAAGGTGATGACCCAAACTTAGGGCTGTCCTCTGACTGCTATGCATGTATGTACTGCCACTCATATTGTCACACATTTACACACACACACAAGAAAAGGTTTGACCTGTGCACATAATATGTGCACATGCTGGAACATGCACACACAGGAACAGCTACATCCATAAAGTGGAATGATGTCACTGTCACTTCTTACAAAGCTAGAGGCTTAGCTAATCTCCAATTTAAAAAAATTGTAGAAAGTCTGGCAGGCAGATCTCTGAGTTTCGGGCCAGCCTGGTCTACAGAGCGAGTCCAGGACAGCCAGGGCTACACAGAGAAACCCTGTCTCGAAAATAAAAATAAACAACACAACTATAAAAACACAAGTCCGGCTCCCGACACATACCTCTAAGCCTAGGTATAGAGGTATAGAGGCAGGAAAAGCAGGCATGCCTTTCCTTATGTGGCTAACCTGGGCTACATAAGGCCATTGAGCCACCTCTCTACCCTGCCGCCCAAGTGGTGTTTACGCTGTATTGGGTATCAGAAGTCTATAGACAGAGATGACTCATCTGTGGCGTTCTGGAGGAGCAGGTCATGTTGCACACCTGTGATCCCAGCACTCCGGAGTCAGAGGCAGGAAGGTCAGGCGTTCGAGGCTAGTCTTGGCGGCAAAGCAAGTTCAAGGCCAGACCCTGTCTCACAGAACACAGGGAAAATACGTGTGTGTGTGCGCGTGCGCGCGCGCACTCTGTAAATACTAAGCCATTTTATACAAAGGAGTGAGCATCTGCAGGGGTCCTCAAAACAAGCCTCTGCAATTACAGAGTGACAGCTTTTTCTTAAAAGCGCTACTCTTCTTGCTCTTATAGCTGGTGAGAGATGCAGTAGGGAAAGCGCCGGGCTTAAATGCTTACCAGCAGCGCAATGCTGATAACCTCTAGGGAGATTAGAAAGCCATGAGTTACCGTTATGTTGGTGTGCAGGCAATTCAACTAGCCTGCCCTCAGGGGCGGTTAGGGTCCTGACAACGTCCTAGGTCACCACCTGCGTCCCATGTCATCACCTGTGCTTCAAGGGCGGGAGATAAGAACCTGTCAGCCGCCATGCATGCTCTTGTGCTTCCCCCCCTTCCGGTTTCTCTCTCCCTCCCCTCCCCCCCCCCCCGCTCTGAGCCCCCTACCCCCTCTCTCTCCCTTTCTCTTTCTCTTTCTTTCAATCTCTCTCTCTCAATCTATCTCTCAATCTCCCGCCCTTCCTCATGTCTGTCTGCCTGCCTGCCCCCCTCTGTGTGTGGGGGGGAAGGGGGGTCTTCCCCCTGCCCCCACAATAAATGTTTCATACTAGATCTGTTGTGTGGCATATTTATCAATATTACAACAATGAGTGTTGGCAGGAGCTTCTGAAACAGGGTCCAGGGTCCACAGGAAACCTCTGACTGCAGATGGGTCATGCTGCCAACTGGAGCGGGGTGGGGGGATGGGGGGGGCGGGACACTGAGAATTGGTGGGGGAGACTACTGAGCAGCCACTCCTTAGCATCCTGCATGAGGTTTCAAAACCCCTGCAGGAGAAAATGGAGGTACAGAATCTTTCCACAGATTGAACCCCCAAACCCAGCAATGCCAGTGATCTCTCATTCCCACTGTTCAGTCAGTAAATACTGTTTTCTTTTTGTCTTCAAGGATAAACATTTGGAGCCGGGCGTGGCGGCATCCGAACACTCAGGAGGCAGAGGCAGGCGGATCGATGTGAGTTTGAGGCCAGTGTGGTCTACAGAGTGAGTCCAGGACAGCCAGGGCTACACACACAGAGACCGTGTCTCAAAAAACAAACAACAACAACAACAAAGGATAAACATTTGATTCCGACTTACAGGCAAGGCTGAAATAAACTTTTTCCTTAATTGGAAGCTGTTATTCGTGTGTTAAGCGAGAGAAATTTGGAAAAATATAAGCAGGAAATGTTTACCATGAAAGTGAAATGAGTTCCTTAGTGAAGGCAGACAAACCAGAAAACCTACATAACAAATACAGAGCATTCTGGAAATGGCCACACTACAGAGACAAAAGGGATAAAGGGCTGAGTGTGAGTGATGGTACATGCCTAGACAACACACACAAACACACACACACACACACACACACACACACACCAAGGCGCTATGACTGAGGAGAGCACAGGCTGCAAGCATGGGAAAGGGAGGCAGAGCTCTGCCTGCAGCTACCCTGTGCCCCTCCCCCCTGCGCAAGATTAGGTTCCTAGCAACCTCTACACCCCTAAAGCCTAGAGACGTCAGTAGTCTAAAGTTCTGGGCCACTGGTGTCGCCTTACTTAGGAGTTAGGAATGGGATAAGGTCAGAAAAAAAAAATGTCACATGTGCTGTGTGTGAGGGGGGAAGCTTGGAGCTGGGACCAGGGCGTAAGAAAAGAAAGAAGCAGCCCTCCTCCTGGGGCCTGGCCCCCCACTCCCCCACCCCCAGGCCTCCTCCCATTATCCTTAATAACTCACAGATGCCTCAGCCCAGACCCATGACCTCCTTCCCTGGGTCAGCTTCACATTCCTGAGACTTGTTCTCTGCCTACAGTTAAATTTCAAACCCAGGACAAGCAGTGGAGGGGTCTATTAAATACGTGGAAGTGGACCTAGCCTCCAGGCTCTCCCAGTATCCCCAGGGCCCTACCTGTTAACTGGGTATGGCTGCCATACCCTACCCTCTCTCCTGACCTCTCCAGCCCAGGGGCTAGGCTGCCCTTCCCTCAGAGGCTTTTCCCTATGTGATCCAGACATTTTGGTTACCCGCCCTTCTGTACTTTTGGCCTCTTTAGTTGCTTTACTTGTCTCCCCACTCTTCTTTTCCCCTCCCCTCCCCCTCTCCCCACATAGGTCAGGACTCTCCCAGATGTGTCTGCCTCTGGCTATGCTCTCCCATTTACAAT
The DNA here is from genome assembly GCF_903995435.1 of Acomys russatus. Lineage (NCBI taxonomy): Eukaryota > Metazoa > Chordata > Mammalia > Rodentia > Muridae > Acomys > Acomys russatus. The sequence continues at coordinate 14,200,193 of NC_067169.1, forward strand.
AAACTTTCTCCTCCATCATACCTAGGGGCAGTCATTTCCTTTCCTTTTAATTTCTTTTTTTTTTTTTTTTTTTTTTTATTCACGTACCATGTGTCCTTCAAGCCAAGCTGGCTTCCTCATTTTCCAGTTGAGTTTTGGTTGGTTGGTTAGTTTTTTGAGACAGGGTTTCTCTGTGTAACCTTGGCTGTCCTGGACTCACTTTGTAGACCAGGCTGGCCTCAAACTCACAGCGTGCTGGGACTAAAGGTGTGTGCCACCGTGCCTGGCCATGCTTTTCTGTTCTTCTTTTTAGTGTTCAGATGGAACCCAGGATCTTACACAAGCTACCTCATTTCTTTATTTGAAGTTGAGTATCTTTATTACTTTTTTATTGCGGCCATGATGGTTTGGTCCTGCGGCAGGGCGTGGCTGGCAGGGCCTGCCCTCTACCTAGGGGCGGGGCTTCTTCTCTCCCAGAGATTCACTACAGAAACCAGACATTTTAGTTCCAGGGTCCCCTTTTTTCCCACCTCCCTACCCTCTCTCCTCCCCCCACCCCCACCTCCAGTGCGCCCTTTCCCTTCCCCCTCCCGTGCCGCTTCCAATAAACCTGCATTTATATATTATAGCTTCGTCGCCAATTAGCTCTTTCTGTTTATTTAATCAATCATCCATAAGACACCATGACCAAGGCAACTTAGAAAACCAAGTTTGGGGGCTTATGGTTCCAGAGGGTAACGGAGCCCATGACCATCAAGGCAGGAAGCAGTAGCTGAGAGCTCACATCCGGTCCACAAGGGTGAGTGGGGAAGGGGGGGCGGGTTGGGATGACAAGTGTGAGCCAGCACATCTGTTTTTTATGAGGTGCTGAGGATTGAATGCTGAGACAGGGCTTTGTTTATGCTAGGTCCCCACCCACCCCCCCCCCCCCCCCCACACACTCTATCTACTGAGTTGACTGGGATCCTTGCTGAGAAATGCAGGCCAGTAAGAAGCCAGGGGTCCTCTCCAGGGACAGCCACACCCTGGGTTTCCTTACAGAAAGGAACAGACCTTTTCTAAGAGAGTGGGAGGCAAAGGCGCAAGCTTCCTGCTGATAGGACTCCTCCTGCTGGGCACAGAAGTCAGCCCAGACGGGGCGGAGAGTGGAATACACTTCTGATCTACATGGGAGGAAATGGGAGTGAGACGGTGCAGAGGGTACACAAAGCAAGGCGTTTGCAGCCTTTAAACAATCTACTGAGGTTTGTTTCCACCGGCATTACTTTTTTAAAAATGAAAATGTTATGTGTATGGGAGTTTTGCCCGACTGTATGTCTGTATGCCATGAACAGTGCCTGTGAAGGCCAGAAGAGGGTGTCAGAACCCCTACAATTGGAGTTAGCTTCGAGGTACCATGTGGGTGCTGGGGAATTGAACCTAGATCCTCTGGAAGAGCAGCCAATGCAACTGCTCAGCCATCTCTCCAGTCCCTACATTTTATCTATCTATCTATCTATCTTTGGTTTTTCGAGACAGGGTTTCTCTGTGCAGCCCTGGCTGTCCTGGACTCACTTTGTAGACCAGGCTGGCCTCGAACTCACAGCGATCCATCTGCTTGCCTCTGCCTCCAGAGTGCTGGGATTAAAGGCGTGAGCCACCATGCCCGGCTCCTACATTTCTTCTTAAAGTAGACTTTATGTTTTAGAGTAGCTTAGCTTCCCAGCAATATTGAGCAGAAGGTACGGACAGAGTTCTTGCATCTCTGGTTGCTGCTCTCATAGGTGCATGGCCTCCCCAATTTCAGCAGTTCCCCACTAGGGGAGCGCATTTGTTGCCATCCACAAGGATCCCCCTACACATTCTTTTCACAACTCCCAGTCCACATTAGGACTCACTCATTCTCAATTGTATATGCTGTGGCGTTAGATACGTTTATATGCCATCTACCTTATACTATCACCCGGAATAGCTTGATGGGATGACAGAGGATCACTCAGTCATAGAGTGCTTGTCTATCATGGATGAAGCCCTGAATTCATCCATCCCTAGCACCACCGGAAAACAGTCCCGAATGCTTTACAATGCATGTGTATGCTCATGCAAGTGGAAGCCCAAGGATCCCTTCAGGAAGCATCAATCCATCCTCAGGCACTGTCCCCTTTGTTTCTGGTTTGAAAACAAGTTCTCTACTGGCCTGGAACTCCCTCAAGTTGGCCACTCTGGCTGTCCAGGGAGCCCCAGGGCTCTGCCTGGCTCCACACCCTCAGCACTCAGATCACTTACACAAGCATGCACAACCATGCCCCCCCTCTTTTAATGTGGGTCCTGAACGTTAAACTTGAGTCCACGTGCTTGCCTGGGAAGCACCGCTTCTTTTTCTTTCACAAACACTCCTCCATCCTTCTTTCCAGCCTCAAACTTCTGGCAAACCCCTCACCTCTGCTTCCTGAGTTCCATGGTTTCGCTTTGGGTTTTTTTTTTTCTTTTATAATTTTTATGTACATTTGTTGTAACCTGCTTAAACTCTGTAGCTCCTCCTTTAGTTCCTAGCATAACTGTAGCTCTTTTGTTAACACCGGATATAGCTTTTAGCATAACAAGAAGCCATTTTGATCAGAAAGTAAAATTAAGTTCAAGTTCTCAGGCCCTATGTGCCTGAGACCAGTATACAATTCAATAGTTGAATACTTGCTGCTTAGAATAAAACACTGGGCCGGGCGTGGTGTCACACGCCTTTAATCCCAGCACTTGGGAGGCAGAGGCAGGCGGATCTCTGTGAGTTCGAGGCCAGCCTGGTCTATAAAGCAAGTCCAGGACAGCCAAGGCTACACAGAGAAACCCTGTCTCAAAAAACCAAAAAACAAACAAACAAAAAAGAATAAAACAATGGATGATAAATGCATGTTCTGCTTGAGTTAAAGATAAATGTATGTTCTATTAGAATTAAGACCACAACACCCAGCAATGTTCCTTTCTCCCAGAACAGTGGGGAACTGGGAAGTCCCCAAGCCTATATCCTAACCAACCAGCTTAAAATGCTTTGTCTAGCTATCTAGATACGATGTACTCAAAACAAAATTGACTATGTTTAGCTACTCAAAATGATGTCATGCAAGCTGGGCGTGGTGGCGCATGCCTGTAAACCCAGAGGAGGCAGGCAGATCTCTGTGAGTTGAGGCCAGCCTGGTCTACAGAGCAAGTTCCAGAGGACGGAAAAGAAGGAAAGAAAGAAAGGAAAGGAAAGAAAAGAAAGAAAGAAAGAAACATCCTGAGCTCAGATTATGGTCCTTAACTGGTCTGTTTTTGTTCAGCATTTAATAAACTTCCATCAATCTGCTCTGGTGTCCTAGTGGTCAATGTGTGGCTAATCTTGAACCCATAACACATTTGGTATTTGGCATGTATGTATGTTATGTATGTATGTATGTTATGTATGTAGATATATGTGAGGGAGTCGGATCCACTGGAACTTGTGTTACAGACAGTTGTAAACTGCCATGTGGATTCTGGAAATTAAACCTGAGTCCTCTGAATGGCTTCCCAGAGTGGCATAAATCAGGCAAAGTGGTGCATGCCTACAGTACTCGGAAGGTGGAGGTTAGCCTGCTCTACAGAGGGAGTTCTAGTCCAGTTAGGACTACATAGTGGGACCCTCTCTCAGTGGTACGCAGGATTATGCTCTGAACCAGCCGGCCAGTATCTTCATTAGATGAGCTGGGCTTGTTGGCTATTGGAGGCCCCCCATAGAACGAGGGGTAGGGAGGGTTCTAGGTCCCTCCCTCTGGTATACTACCCTCTTCCTGACAGTTGTGTTCAGTACTGTCCTAGTTGCATGGTGGCCTCAGGACGAGGGGGCTCCACCCACACAGCTATGGAGGAGTCATCATCCCTTCCTGGATGCAGACATTTGAGTGTGGCCGCCTGTAAGTCCTCACTCCCTGCTCTGGAAGTAAGCCTAATCCACTCACTAGAGAACTGACTCCTACAGCAGTTGGTCCTTGGAAACCAGGAGGAGGGGTAGATGTCGTTTATGTTTCCCTCAGGGATGGGATGTGAGCAACCCTCAAAAGAAAAAAACACAGTGCTGACTTCATGGCTCAGTGCGAAAAGGCTGCCGCCACCAAGTCTGAGGATTTGAGTTTGATCCCTAAGACCGACCCAAGTGGAAGAGAATGAACGCCTGAAAGTTGTCCTCTGACTTCTACACATGTGCTCATACACACACACACACACACACACACACACACACACAAAGTTAAAATAATAGTAAAAGTAGTAGTAGTAGTAGTAGTAATAATATATAATAATAATAATAATAATAATAATAATAATAATAATAATAAGAAAAGAAGAAGAAGAAGAAGAAGAAGAAAAGAAGAAGAAGAAGAAGAAGAAGAAGAAGAAGAAGAAGAAGAAGAAGAAGAAGAAGGCTCAGTGGTTAGGACATGTATTTGACTCCCAGTGGCAGCGCATAATTACTCATCTAGAACGCTAGTTCCCTACCCCTTCCTGGGGATCTGATGTGCTCTTCTGTTTTTGTTTTTTTTTTTTTGCTTTTTGTTATTTTTAGACAGGGTTTCTCTGTGCAGCCCTGGCTGTCCTGGAACTTCCTCTGTAGACCAGGCTGGCCTCAAACTCACAGCAATCCTCCTGCCTCTGCCTCCCAAGTGCTGGGGTTACAGGCATGTGCCACCACTGCCCGGCATAATGTAGTCTTCTATACTCTGAAAGGAACCAAGCGCATACATGATGCACAGACATATGCAGGTAAAACACACATGTCAAATAAATCTTTTCCCCCCTTGAGACAGGGTTCCTCTGTATAGCCATCTGTCCTGGAACTTGCTCTGTAGACCAGGCCGGCCTCGAACTCACAAAGATCCACCTGCCTCTGCCTCTGGAGTGCTGGAATTAAATGCCTAAATAAATCTTAAAATAAAAAAAAGAGGCCAGGTGGTGGTGGCACACACCTTTAATCCCAGCACTCAGGAGGCAGAGGCAGGCAGATCGCTGTGAGTTCAAGGCCAGCCTGGTCTACAAAGAGAGTCCAGGACAGCCAAGGCTACACAGAGAAACCCTGTCTCAAAAAAGAAAAAAAGGGGAAAAAAGGCTGTGAGCCACCATGTGGGTGCTAGGAATTGAACTCAGGACCTCTAGGAAGAGAAGTCAGTGCTCTTAACCTCTGAGCTATTTCTCCAGCTGCCCCACAAATCCTTTTTTTTTTTTTTTTTTTTTTTTTCTTTTCCTGAAATTCTGAGAGGAAAGATAAATGTGAGCCAAAAACAGGAGACGGGGCTTTTTGGAGTCTTGGGATAGTTCTGGCTGTTCATTGCTCCACTTCAAGACTCTCCTAGAGAGAACCGCTCGAGGGAAGGCTTCAGGGCTCCGGGCTCTGGCTGAGGTTCTGGGTTCTAGTTGCTCCAGGTTCCAGTAGAAGAAATCCTGCTGATTACGCCAGGAGAATTGTTCCCCAGGACTGATATCCTTACGGTTTCATTATTGTATTCTTTAATCTTCTTTTCCTATTGTTTAGGTTAGTCAAGTTATAAGTGGGGTACTCTCAGTTAATAAGTTTGTAATAAAATATATTTGCTAAGAAAATTGAGCCTACAGTGTTGTGTGAGACCTTTCCTGGGGAAACAACACACATATACCTCTAGTCACCCAATACAGGGAATCCATGACAGACCAAATGACTGCACCAAAGTCTAGCTTACCACTGAGTAACCTTAACTACAAATGGTTCTGGATCGGATGTTCCAGGAAACAGAAACTGTGTCTTTGTTTCAAATGTTATTATGGCTACCTGTTGCTATGACTACCTTATGACCATCTTGGAACCATGCCTTAGTTTCAGGAGGTTATGGCCGACATGTTCTACTTCTGCAACCCTGCCTATTTGCCTGCCAAAACCCCTCATTTGAAAACCGCATTCCCTGAGCTACAAAAACCTTGTTTCTTCACATCCAAGGCTGACCTCTTGAATCCCACCTTAGAGGGAAGGCAGCCCTGTACACGAATTTAAAAAGAAAAGAGAGAGAGAGAGAGAGAGAGCGCCCTGCATGGTGGCCTTTAATCCTAGCACTCAGGAGGCAGAAGCAGAAAGATTGATGTGAGTTCGTGGCTAGCCTGGTCTACAAAGAGAGTCCAGGACAGCCAAGGCTACACAGAGAAACCCTGTCTTGAAAAACCAAAAGGGAAAAAAAAAAAAAGAACTTGCAGCCAAGCATGGTGGCCCACATCTTTAATCCTAGCATTCAGGAGTCAGAGGTAGGCTGATCTCCGAGTCTGAGGCCAGCCTGGTCTACAGAGTAAATTCCAGAACAGTTAGGACTGCAACACAGAAAAACCTTGTCTTAAGTGGGCTTGGGGGAGAGGGAAAGCTTGCTTTAATTAATTTGGCCAGGATGATTTGGGTTGGCAGTCTCTTGGGGTTAACACTGTCTCTATAGCCCTCTTTTTAAAATTTGATTTTTACTTTTTTATTTTTGAATTAGGTCTCACTATGGATAGGTGTTTTGCCTGCATGTACACCATGCGCATGGGCATGCAGATCTTGAGGAGATCCAAAGAGGGCGTTGGATCCCCTGGAATTGGAGTTACAGATAGTTGTGAGACATTATGTGGGGTCAGGAATTGAACCCAAGTCCTGTGGAAGAGCAATCAGTACTCTAAGGCACTGAGCCACGTCTCCAGCCCGTGCTCAGACAGCATCATAACCGATAGCTGGGATTAACTTTGCACAGACTCTTTTGGGCTCTGCGTACTTGAAACTTGTTTCTCTTCCACCACCCACTTGTCAAGTGCTGTAGCTCAGTGTGGCGCTACTAGGTGGGCAGGCAGATTATTCCTGGAAGGCATTCCTGTCCTAGGATGGCCAGTAAGCCCTACATATGGAAATAGAATAGCCCATTAAAGTCATACCAACTGTAACTCTAACTTGACTTCTCAGGATCCAGAAGTCCTGTAGCCTGTGGGCTGGGGACAAAGGGAGAGTCTTGGTAGAGGTAACAATGTTATTTTTAAACTGGGTCTAGCTATGTAGTCCAGGCTGGCCTGGAACTCACAGGAAACACACACACACACCTCGAACTCACAGGAAACACACACACACACACCTCGAACTCACAGGAAACACACACACACACACACACACACACACCTCGAACTCACAAGAAACACACACAAACACCACTGTGCCTCTCTAGTGTCCGAGTGTTGGGATTACAGATGTACACAGCCACCACTTAACCTATTAGAGTTTATACCATCCCCTTTCTCCAATTTTACACGCATGTATGATAGTAGCGTTCATTTCTGGGGTCTCCCCAAGGGTTTCCAGCAAACAAGGAGCCTGACGCTTGACCCTTAGTTCCGGTGCTCTGGATATGCGTGAGTGTGAAAGATTTAGATGTTCTTTTGAGTTCTAGTGGTTAACAAAGGGGAAAGAATAGAGTGGGGGGTGCTCAGCAGCGTCTGAGAGGGCGGGGGAACAAAGCACTTGGATCTGCGCAGCCGCCTCAGCTCCCTTCCCCCACTCCTCGTGCCATTAGCAGACAGCGCCCACCCCCACCCCCCGCTCATGCTGCCCTGGGGCCAGTAGAGGGCAGCAGAGCCTCACATCAGGCGAGGTAGGCCACTGGAGCTGATTTGCCAAGGGGACTTCGGAACCTCGCTCCCGTGGACTTCCGGTGGCGCCACCCATCGCTGGCAACAAAAAGTGTACCTGCTTGGCCTGACACAGAGGCGCGGAGTCCTGACGGAGGCTACCCTGTTAAAGATCAGGTTTACGGGGCTTACTTGCCACCTCGGTGGGCAAAGGTCCACGTGGCTGTGGAGCCAAGCCTTTGAAGTAGCACAGAGTTGGCAAATACCGCAGCTACTACGTATCCATACCCAGTGGTGCCATTGAGCACACGCAGAAACGCGGTGAGCCCAGAGGCGCCTATGGAAGTCAGGGAGAGGCTCCTGCCGTAGGCTTTTGGTGGGGACTCTTTCAAATGGCAGTCAGATCCCAGGGCTAAACTGATCACTCATATTGTTGGTTTACTCTGTCTGGGACAGGGGAGCTGCGGGAGCAGATGATGAGGGAAACGGGCGGGGGTCGGGGTCGGGGGGCCGGGCAGGGCTGGAGGCTTTGTGACCAAGGTGGGCACACTACCCAAACCACAGGTCAGACAGCTGATTTCTGTGGCTGGTGCTGCTTGTTAGCCCCAGTCTACCTTTCAGCGCCTCATGCGCCAAATGCGACAGAAATACCCTTTAAAAGGTCCCTTCCAGCACAGTCCACGCTCTCTGTGTCTTTGTCTTCCCTCGCCCTCCTCCCCAAGCCTCTTGCCTGACTGAGAGCTTTGCAGTATACCTTAGCCCCAATCCCCAAGGTACTCTGCAGCTTAACCCTAACACTGGAGGTGTGTGATTTGACTGGATTCTTCCTACATGCCCTCTGCCACTGAGCTGCACCCTCAGCTCTCTGAGCTGTGGTTTTTGTTTTGTTTTGTTTTCTGTGGAGGTTTTTGTTTGTTTGTTTTTGGTCTTTCGATACAGGATTTCTCTGTGTAGCTTTGGCTGTCTTGGACTCACTTTGTAGATCAGGCTGGCCTCGAACTCAAACTCACAGCAATCCGCCTGCCTCTGACTTTCGAGTGCTGGCATTAAAGGCATGCGCCGCTGATTGTGGTGGCGCACACCGGTAGAATTTGCTGAAGGAGGCAGAGGCAGGGGGATCACGAGTTCGAGGCCAGCTTGAACTACACATTTTAGGGCTGGGGAGATGGCTCAGAGGTTAAGAGCACTCTGTCTGTTCTTCCGAAGGTCCTGAGTTCAATTCCTAGTAACCACATGGTGGCTCACAGCCATCTTTAATGAGATCTGGTGCCCTCTTACGGCATGCGGGCAGAACACTGTATACATAATAAATAAATCTTTAAAAAAAAAAAAAAAAGGCATGTGCCACCATGCCCAGTTTGAGCTGTGTGGTTTTTTGTTTTGTTTTGTTTTTGTTTTTGTTATTACTAGTTTTGTTTTTAGTTATGTGCAGGTGGGCACATATGTGCTTATAGCCGCTTGTCTCTTTGTCACTGAATTGCACATTTTAAAGGTGGTTACAGGACTGGTAGAGCAGTAGCACAGTGAGCTTTTAAGGGCACTGCACTGGCTCCGGGCCTGGAGAGATGGCTCAGAGGTTAAGAACACTTACTGCTCTTCCAGAGGTCCTGAGTTCAATTCTCAGCAACCACATGGTGGCTCACAGCCATCTATAATGTGATCTGGTGCCCTCTTCTGGCCTGCAGGTGTACATGCATGCAGAACACTGTGTACATAATAAGTATTTTTTTAAAAGAAAAAAAAAAAACCCAAAAGACAAACAAAAAATAATAAAATAAAACATCTTTTTTTAAAAAATTGCTTCTGGGTGTGGTAGCGCACACCTTTAATCCCAGCACTAGGAAAGCTCCTAACCACTGAGCTGTATATTCTGTCCAGAAAGCAGGTGATTTTAATGATCAGTTAGATCTCTTTGAGATGTCATTGCTTAATTGATTTTTTAATTTCATTTTTTTGTGACAAGATCTCACTTGGTAGCCCTAGCCCCCAACCCCAGGTGATCCTCTGACTTGACCTTAAAGAGTACATTTCAATTTTCCTACCCTGTCTCTCATTCTTCACCATTTTGACCAGACACAATTCTCAAGGACTGTGATAAGATGTGGGAGAAAGATCAGCCTAGAACTAGCCTTGACTACAGGCCTGGCCCCAACCCAGTCCCATCTTTACCTGGAGTTTAGACACTCACTATGCCCTCATCCCAAGCCTCGGGGTGGGCATCTCCCATCCACTTGTTTCCTTTGTGGCTAGCTTTAATTGGGGGGTGGGTGTGACAATACAAGGCTTTGTATGATTAAAAATCAAATTGCTCAAATATGTCAGCCACTGCAGCCTGGCACAGCTACTATCAGCAGCACTAGATGTCGGTTGGATTTTTCCCTAAGGGAGGTAAAGCCAAAGCCAGATTCAGATTCTCCTCCTCTTCTTCCTTCTTCCCCCCAGATAGGGTCTCTCTGTGTAGCCTTGGCTGTCCTAGACTCATTCTGTAGACCAGGCTGGCCTTGAACTCACAGCGATCTTCTGCCTGCCTCTGCCTCCTGAGTGCTGGGATTACAGGCGTGCGCCAGCATGCCAAGCTAAAAACAAAACAAAACAAAACCAAAACCAAACAAAAACTTTAAGGGTAAATGTAGGGGTCCAGTTGTGGTGGTGCATTTAAAAACAAAGATTTATTTATTTAATTACATATACAGTGTTCTGTCTCCATGTACACCTGCCCACCATAAGTGGACACCAGATCTCATTATAGATGGTTGTGAGCCACCATTTGGCTGCTTAGAGTTGAACTCAGGACTTCTGGAAGAGCAACCACTGAGCCATCTCTCCAGCCTGTGGTACATGTTTTTAATCCCAGCATTCAGGAGTCAGAGGAAAGTGGAACTCTGTGAGTTCAAGGATAGCCTGGTCTACATAGCAAACTCCAGACCAACCAAGGCTACATAGTGAGACCCTATCTCAAAAAGAATAAATATAGGCCAGATGTAGTGGATCATGCTTATAACTCCAGAACTCAGGAGGCTGAAGCAAAAGAAATGCTGTGAGGCCAGCCTGGTCTACAAAGTGAAACTCTCTTTTTCTCAGCAAGCAAACAAACAAAACAACACAATTAGCAACAAAAGTGAAGATAAGTAAATAATTAAAACGCTAACAATACAACAAACCACCAGGGCTGTATCAACTATTTCAGGGAAGCAGGCACCTTCAACGTGCCACTTCTCTTAGTTGTGTTGCAGGGTATTTGATCCCATTGTGAACCTCAAAATTGTTACCTGTAAAAACCTGTTTGTTGTGGTCCAGCCCTAGCACACACCTTTAATCCAAGAACTTTTTGTTTATGGTGAATAGGTGGTTATGGGGTAGTTCAGCCTGCCCTAGCACACACCTCTAGTTCCGTACACAGGGGTTAAAAGTTAATCCTAGGAGGCCAGGTGTGGTGGTGCATTGCCTTTAATCCCAGCAGTTGGGAGGCAGAGGCCAGCTGCAGTGTCAGATTTTATACACTGATAAACAAATTCAAAACCTTGGTTTTCTTTCTTTCTTTCTTTTTTCTTTTTTGTAGACAAGGTTTCTTTGCGTAGCTCTGGCTGTCCTAGAACTTTCTCTGTAGACCATGTTGGCCTCTAACTCACAAAGATCTGTCTGCTTCTGCCTCCCGAATGCTGAGGTTAAATGTGTTCAAAAATAAAACTTGTTTTTGCTATTCATTGGCCAAAAAGAAGGTAAAGTTGAACTGTTTTATATAAAATGTATGTATGCTGCTGGGTGGTGGTGGCGCAGCCTGGGCTACCGAGTGAGTTCTAGTGCAACACAGAGAAACTCAGTCTCAAAAAACCAACCAACAAATAAATTCACAATTTATTGTTCAAGGCCAGCTTGGTCTACATGGTAAGACTCCATTAAAAAAAAAAATCACAACTTATTTACTGTGTATGTGTGTGGAAGCAAGGATGTGATCAGATGACAACTTGTTGGGGGGAGTTGATTCTCTTTCATTTTGTGGGTCCTGGGGACAGAACTCATGTTTCTAGATTTGATATCAAGCCCTTTTACCTGCTGAACCATCTCTCTGGCCTTTTTTATTTGAAAACTTTAAAAATATGTATTTATATCATCCTTATGAGCATTTACCACATTATGTGTCTGGTGTTTATTGAGTTATGGATGGTCGTGAGAATGAAGTGAGAAAATATTTGCTAAATTCTGACTGGACCTCAGACTAAAACTGAGGCCAGCCTGACCCTCAGGCACGTACAGCACTTACAGGAACTTTTGCTAACCTGCACTGTTTTGCTTGAATAATTGCAAGGCTTTCTGCTCCCCTATCAAACAAATGCTACAGTAACACAACTGTGCCCCATTCTTATGAAATGTTCATATCCTGTCACAGTTGCTAACAGCCATTGATGTCGGTACATCAACAGGATGTACCAAACTTGTGGTTTCTACCTTTATAGTACCTGTGCTTGGTGGATCTGAGGCCAGCCACATCTACAGAGTTCCAGGACAGCCCTGGCTACCCAGAGAAACCCTGTCTCAGAACACAAAACCACCAAAACTCTACTCATTCAGCTTGGGGCCACTTCAAGGCTTGTAGTCACAAGGATGCATGCCCCTGCTGGGTGTGTGTGGCTCAATCAAAGCTTTAGATTCATAAAGAGCTCCTCTTGGTTTCCTTTTCTTGGGTGAGAATAGCCTGGCGACAATTAAGTGGCCTTGGGAAGCAAACTAGGATCATTTGCAAGAGCAGTAGATTTTTTGCAATCATCTCTACAGTTTCCACCTTTAGCTGTTTTTAAAATAACTTTATGTCAGTCCTCAGTATTTGGTGGAGGCTCAAGTGACATCATGTGTGTTCTTTGGATTCTAGCTTTGTGTGTACACTTAACTTTATTACCACACCCACCCAGCTTTCATCTAGCAAGATGACTCAGAGGGTAAAGGCACTTGCTGCCAAATCTGAGTTCAGTTCCTAGGACCCGCAAAGAACTTCCACTTGTTCTAGAATTTGTTCTCTGACCTATGAGTTTACAGTGGAATGCATGCACTCCTTCCTGTATCACACACACTGTAACGAACACCCGTCATATTTTGATTTTTGAGAAGTGTTCTGTTATGTAGCTCAGGCTTTCCTGGAACTCACTTTGGAGACCAAGTTGACCTCAACATCATAGAGATGTGCCTGCTTTTGCCTCCCGAGTGTTAGGACTAAGAAAGTGTGTCCTGGGCTGGAGAGATGGATCAGAGGTTAAGAGCACTGTCTGCTCTTCCAAGGGTCCTGAATTCAATTCCCAGCAACCACATGGTGGCTCATGACCATCTATGATGAGATCTTGTGCCCTCTTCTGGTTTGCAGGTACACATGCAGCCAGAATACTGTGTAAATAAATCTTTTTTTAAAAAGGTGTGTAGTGTGATGGGCGTGGTGGTGCATGCCTTTAATCCCAGCACTCAGGAGGCAGAGGCAGGAGGATCGCTGTGAGTTTGAGGCCAACCTAGTCTACAAAGCTAGTCCAGGACAGCTAAGTCTACACAGTGAAACCCTGACTCAAAAGAAAGTGTACTAACTTGTAGGCCTTCTACCAAATTTTTATTGAAACAGGGTCTCTGGCTGATCTGTAGGATAGGTGGACTAGACAGAGAGCTCCAGCCTATTGCTACTTCCCTAGTGCTGGGACTTCAAGTGTGGATGACCATTATTTGGTACTTTTATGTGAGTTCTGCTTACTGTCAGCATCGCACTGACAATCATTTTCACAACCTGCAATTCTGTACCTTTAGGACTTTAGTTTCTCCTTTTCTCTGAGCCCAGCTGAAGCACCCACCCAAAATCTATCCTGAACTCACTCAATGCTCCAATGGCTGGGAAAGAAATTGATGAGAACATAGCATTAAGAGTGGCTAACAACTAGATGGGCTCTTATCGAACATCCCCGATCATGGTTTTCTCTCTCCAAGCTGGTATCTCTGAGTTGGTGAGACATTCTTTTTTTTTTTTTTTTTTGGTTTTTCGAGACAGGGTTTCTCTGTGTAGCCTTGGCCATCCTGGACTCACTTTGTAGACCAGGCTGGCCTCGAACTCACAGCGATCCACCTGCCTCTGCCTCCCGAGTGCTGGGATTAAAGGTGTGCGCCACCACGCCCGGCGGTGAGACATTATGTTCTGAAGCATTAAGAAGCAAAGTTAGGCACCATTGTACCTCAGCTGATTCCCACTCCACTCTTGCTAAATTCTGTACATTTAAACTTCTTAAAATGCACCTCAAAAATTTTTAATGGTTACCTTTCTAGGCTGAAGATGGCTTAGTGGTAGAGTGCTAGCTTGCCTAGTTATATGGCAGGCCCTTGGTTCTATGTCCAGCACTCATACTAAGAACAAAACCATCAAAACTCAGCTGGGTGGTGATGGCACATGCCTTTAATCCCAGCACTTGTGAGACGGAAGGCTAGCCTGGTCTACAGAGTTCTAGTACAATCAAGGGCCACAGAGAAAAAAACCCTGCCCTGAAAAACCAAAACTACCTTAAAGTCAAATGCAAGGGGCCATTACAATATGGAATTATTCTCAGACTGCATGTGTCATATGAAGTGTTAGATTAGGACATCTAATATGTGCCAAACGTTCCTAGCTCTCTGATGTTGAGTACTTCTTGTCCCAAATATTTAGCTAAGGGACACTCAACTGGTTCTTAAAATTGTAATAGAAAAGTCTTCCCCAAATGGCAAGGCTTTTGTATTTTATTTAGGTCTATTACAGCTTTGAGATAGGACCTTTTAGCCTTAATTTAAGTAGTCGAGGATGACCTTGAGCTCCTGTTCCTCCTAAATGGCAGGTTCACAGGCATGCACTACTGTATTTTGCCCAGAATGTGAGAAAATCAGCTGTACACCTGGCACTTTGGAGGCTGTGACAAAAGGTCAGTTTGAGGTCACTTTGGGTTCCACAGAAGTAGGCTGTGTTTCTGTAAAATCAAATGTGAAGATATTTGGGATGAGTTTCTTTAGCAGTAGTCCTTCCAAGTATTTAACTTTAGAGGAGCAACAATAGGTTTTGCAGAACTCAAATGTACTTTTTTTAGATATTGAAAAGCAACTTTAATGACATGTGAAAGCGAATTTTCACTCCAACTTAACCCCTCAAAATAGGGGACTTTTTGGATTTAAAATCAAGAACCAATGTTCACCTGCTTAAGATATAAACATATGCTGGATTTATAAGGCCCATCACAAACATTTCCCTTAAAAAAGTTCAAGGACCACAAATATGGCACTTGCCTATATACTTGAGGCCCCTGCATTCCACCCCTAGCAATATAGGGGGAAATGGGCTTTAGATCTTAGAAAACCCATTTTAATAAAATCAAAGAAAAACCCAAATTTAATTTATAAAGTTTTATTTTTGTATATGTGCTAGATCTTACGAACTGTGGACAATCTTTATGTCAGTCTGTTGGCTTGTAAAAAGCTAAGAAGTATGTGAGATTTGGGTGGTGAAATTTCCTTTTGGGGACCCCAATTCCAAAATTAAAAAAAAAAATTGCACTCATTAGTGACTTTAAAATGTGGTTCACCTTTCCCCCTTACACCTGTGAGTTTAGAGGACAAGTGCTACATACTTCTGCAAACACAAAATCATCATTAGAAATACAATCGGCAGCAAGTTCTTAATACATTCAGCACTTCTGTAGTGATTTCTCACACCCAAAACCTTATTTTCAAATATGCAACTCTCATGTAGGTGCAGGACCAATTCTGGTTGGGCCCTATGATGAAACCAGTACTGAGAATAATGGTTTTGTTGGTAACATAAAAGCTGGGGCAAAGGGGTGCTGTTTTCCTTTATCAGCAGTCTGCATGCCCTCGTACCTTCAAACTAGAAAACAAAACAAAACTGGGCACTTATCACAAAAAGGCAATTTTCTAAAATTCTAAATAAGGCAGGATATAGCCACCAAATTAACCACAAAACTTAACAAAGTAAAACAGTCCATGGGAAAACATAACCTGGAAAAACACTAATAAAAACCCGAAGAACTATTCCAAAGTAGTCACCTGAATATTCACAGACTGTTGCTTTCCTTTACAAAAGTAATTTAAATAAAAAAGGTTCCTCATCTTTTTAACCAATGAGGATTAAAGACTTAAGTTGTTATTGTTCACTAATAAAAGTTAATCATGAAAATATAAAGCATTTGAATAATTCTAGGTCTGTATAACTGTAGCTAAGAGACAAAAAGCTGGGAAATCATCACCGAGGGAAAAAAAAAAAAAAATCAATGAAAAGAAACAAAGCCCAAATATGATGATGTTGTATTTCTGCCTCTGTGATGCTGAACATGAGAATTCGGTTGGTGAAGGGCTTAGAAACAGCAGCAATATGGTGTTTACCAAGTTGTACATGAAAATACTTAGATCCAACTGGGCAAAGCCCCAGTTTACAGTTTCACAACTAAAATCTCTTCAGTCTTTACGTTAACAGAGTCTACTGTCTTCAATAGAGTAATCATGCCATTTAGAAATGTGGGAGCAGTTCAAAGGAAGACTAGTGATTCTGCAACAAACATTTAAAGGAGGAAACATATGGCTCAAAAGAATCAGTTGAGAGAATCAATTTTTAGGCACTTTAAGACTTGAAATTTAAAACGTGCCATTTATGTTTTAGAGAAAGACCTCAAAATCACCACTATGTTGCTCTTACATTAACATGCACCTTAAAATTTCCGGTTATACATTAATGCTTTAAGAGTTAAATATAGAAAATAATTTGCACAAACAAACAAACAAAAATAATTCTGTTCACTTTCCCTCACTTCTGATCACAACACAGACCTGCTCTTCCTCAAATGGAGGGAAACATGATTCATAACCCCTCATTTGGAACTGGTGGGCATAGACACTCAAAGCAACTAACAGGGAGAGGGGAATCCCTCCAAGAAGAAAAATTCACAGCCTTTGAAAATGTCAAGTTTTCTCTTATCTAGAAGTCACTAAGTTTTACGTATTTCATAATTTTGTTAAGGAGCAGAAAGTATCAAAGTCGTCTGCCAGATGTGAAGATAAGGTAACTAGTACCAGTTACTCATCCAAACAAAGCTAACCTACTTGACTACTTGAGGAACTCGAAAACTTAAAACTGCAAACACTGTACAACCTTTGCTCAAACTTCAATTCAGGCTGGAGGTATAGCTCAGTGGTAGAGCACTTGCCTGGAGTACTTGAAGCCCTGGATCCCCAGCTCCACAAAAACAGACAAAAGCAAATTCTGATGGAAACAGAATCTATCTGGTGTCAAAAGTTGATAAAATTACAGGAAGCCTAGAAGCAGAACTGGAGAATACTGCAAACAAGTACCCAAAGCTTTATCTTAAATACTGCCCCTTTTATATCACAAAATAACAATGCTCAATTTTGCTTCTGCTTTGACAGCGCCAACTATAGCCTTTCAACATTTTCCTAGCAAACTGAATCGTAAAAAATACAACCAAGCTTGTGCTCATTAAATACACATGTATATAAAAACATATAAAAAGTACAAGATTGATTGTTAGGGAATTTTTACAGCATCAACATCCTATTCTCCAAGTCTTTAGTAAAAAGCCAAAGAGCCATTCTTTCTGTGCAAAAGACAGACTAAACTCCTCACTGTAGATCATGTCTACACATGCTATGCACAGAAATAAGCTTTCCAGAAACATGCTATCCTCAAAAACAAAAACAAACAAACAAACAAAAAAAAAAACAACAAAAAACCCCCACAGAAACAGAAACAAACCAAAAACGAAGACAGACAAAGTACCAAAACCCCCAAACACATCACAGGACAAAAACTTATTCTTAAATCAAATTCTATTTGTGAATTCAGCAAAATAATTTCTATAAAATAAAACAGCAAAATATTTAAATAGTGTGGGTTGTATCTGTCT
Organism: Acomys russatus; assembly: GCF_903995435.1. Classification (NCBI taxonomy): domain Eukaryota; kingdom Metazoa; phylum Chordata; class Mammalia; order Rodentia; family Muridae; genus Acomys; species Acomys russatus. The sequence goes on from NC_067169.1 coordinate 14,217,682, forward strand.
GCAGGGGTATTTGGTTTTAGACAGGTTCCAAAAATTACACACACTCAAGTCACCAATTTTCTTTGAAATACAGTATTAACTTATTAGTTTCTTTATCTTTATTCAAATTGTTTATTCTAAATTATAATACCGCAATCATATCAACTACCAGTAATTTTCTTCTTCTTCTTATCTTCTTCTTCTTCTTCTTCTTGTTTTTGGTTTTTCAAGACAGAGTTTCTCTGTGTAGCCTTGGCTGTCCTGGACTCACTCTGTAGACCAGGCTGGCCTCGAACTCACAGAGATCCGCCTGTCTCTGCCTCCCAAGTGCTGGGATTATTAAAGGCGTGTGCCACCACGCCTGGCTCCAATAATTTTTTTTTTTAATTAGACCCTGCTTTCAATGTTAAGATTGTTGGAGTAATGAAAAAGGAGCTAGGACAATTCTTGCTTTCAAGTAAAAGTATGACTGAGCAGAGAATCAGCCAGATATTTTGGTGCAGAGGTACTCCAAAGATTGTAGGATTCTGAGGACTTCCGTATCACTGGGATCCAGCAGAAGGACAGTTTGCAAAGAGTCACTTAGTAAGCTCTACCAAAGAACAAGCACACCAAATACAGTCTTCTACTAGGCTCCAGCCAGCATCCTGGCATAGCAATTTTTGTATATTTGTTTTAAACCTTTCAAAATTCCCATTACTAAATCAGTAAGTTTAAGTGTTCTTTATTCCACCCAGAGATCCGCACTGCCAAACACAAGAAGGAACACATGTGCAACTGAGAACCGCCTGCCTGCCACAGTTCTTCCCTCAGTCTGTATTTTATAGTCTAGGGTTTAAGAAGGAAAGCTCCGAGCAATGCAGCTGCCATGTCAGGACAACTGCAGTCATTATGGTAATATTTCCTCATTGGCTACACTAACTTGTGTGAAGCCATGCTAAATGTTACAGCATATCTATAGCTTCAAAGTGATTAACCTAACATCAGAATAAAAAGGCAATGAAAAAGATCTAGAAACATATTACATCACCAATTTTCCACATCAACCAAATAATTAAAAGGTAACCAGCCTTACATTGCTCATAGTAAAATTGACTCCAGTGGCAAAGAATGAACACGGAACTATTGATGTGACATGAATGGGCTGTTTTGTTGCTGTTGGTTTACTTTTTGTTTTTGTAAAGGAGGTGATCCAACTGCCACAAGGTAGGCAACACTGGCTGCAGAGTGCAGTGGGTATAACAAGAAAATTAATGTAGTTTTTGTAGATCTGTGAGTCTCATCAAGAAAAAAAAAGTTTCTTAAGAATTAACAGTCAAACATTAATATACTATATACACCTTTGCCATTTACACATTAGCATCAGGCCATTTATTACAAAACACTATACACTTTCCACTGCAGGCGGGTTATATATTGACAGCAAATTTCTGCAGATAAGACAGTGAATAAACTCTCCACTCCAAGTTGATTAGGAATAGTTTTCTAGTTTGAAATTATTAGCCAGACACAGAAAAAAAGTTGGACTGTAAGGCCTGGGTGCACAGTCTTGATGGAACCAGTTAGTGTGTGCCTTTACTGATCCTTGGTCTGAGGTGGGGACACTTCTTCACCGCCTTCATAATTTTCTTGTGCTCGTTGGCCAGTTCTCTGAGGGTTGTTCATGTGATGTGCTGCTGGGCCTGTATATGGCTGTCCATGCACATGGTTATTCTGGAAGGGAAAAGAAATGTGTGCATTACAAACTTAACATGGATGGAGAAATGGATTAAGTTAAGACTATGTACTGGTCATACATAGAACTAGAGTTTGGTTCCCAGTACCTATGCCAGGTGGCTTATAACTGGCATAATTTAGGTACAGGAATATCTGGCACCTGAGTGTAGTGACAATTTTAAATTGGTTTCTTTAAAAAATACAGAGTTGGGTGCAGTAGCACACACCTTTAAATCTAACACTCAGGATGCAGAGGCAGGTGGATCCCTGTGAGTTTGAGGCTAGCTTGGTCTACAAAGGTAGTCCAGAATAGCCAAGGCTACACAGAGAAACCCTGTCTCCAACACACCAACACACACACACACACATTTTCATTTTGATGCCATGTGGAGATACGAGGCTGGTTTGCAGCAGCTGACCATCATTTTCCTCATACTCTAGCAGAGACATGATTTTGCCAGCTGCAGATAGTTTCTGCGATTGTGTTATATGTGGAATTCTGGGGACTTTTCAGAGGGTAAATAAATGCCAGAGCCCCAAGAGGTGTGTGAAGTTTGTTGGTTGTTGGGTCAGTCATGTTTTTGTTTTGTTTATTTGAGACAGGGTTTTCTCTCTGTAGCCTTGGCTGTTATTTCACCTACCTCCCAAGTGCTAGGACTACAGGCGTGTGCCACCACTGCCTCTAACCACTACCCCTTTTAAAGACAGGGTCTTAATTTGTAGTCCTTGCTGGTCTCAAACTCAAGAGACCTGGCCACATCTGTCTCCTGAGTGCTGTTGGGTTTTAGCATTCTGCAACATGCTAGAAAGCTGACACCCATTTGTGTACTACTGCCACCTCGAAACATTTGACTTGGCCACTCTACATTTTAAGAACGCTTCTGTGTAGGATTTTACTTCTTTATCTACTTTTTCAGGTAATTATCTTATAAGTAATTAATTTGAGTTAATTACCTATAAAAGTGTCAAATTCTCCATAGTTTTTACTATTGATGAAATCCCAGTCTAATTAAGCAATAATACTTCACTGCCATACCTTAGTTGCTTTTAGAATCTACTTGCAGACTCAGCCTAAGAAATGTCATCATCACCTTTCACACTAAGCAATAATTATCATTTTATGCAGACAAGAACCATGCAGTTTTACTCGCTCTATACTAGTATGTGACATACCTATTTCGTAAGGGAAACACATCCCTGAGGCAAGTTCAAATTTGCACCATGACCCCATTCCAAAGTCCAGATAATCTCTCCATGAGTTCAGAGTCATGGTAAAATCCATCCTTTATAGGTAAGCACGAAATTGGTTCTAGAGCAGTGATTCTCAATACCTTGTGTGTGTGTGTGTGTGTGTGTGTGTGTGTGTGTGTGTGTGTGTGTGTGGTGTTGAATGACCCTTTTATAGGGGTAGCAGATCAGATATCCTGCACATCTCATATTACAACTCATAACAGTAGCAAGCTTAGAGTTATGAAGTAACAACAAAAATAATTTTATGGTTGGGAGTCACCACAACATGAGGAACTGTATTAAAGGAACACACCATTAAGGTTGAGAACCACTATAGAGGTTAACTCCACTATCTGACTCATGTTTACCTGCTGATATTGAGATCCAGGGGAATGGGGGTATAATGGGGCATCTTCCGGTGGAGGTGATTCATGCTCATCTGGGGCATCCTGGTCATCTGGTTCCTAATTTTAAAGAAAATAATTATGTAGGCAACATCAAGCTTTAAAAGACTGTTTATAACCCCTACATCTAAGGCTCAGTGAACTTCCCCAATCATTGAGGGGCCAGAAAGTTTGTTGGGAGACAGAAGTCCTCAGAGTATGTCTACTAAAAATGTCAGGGAAGCTGTATCCATGCAGTCTCAACAACATGGCTGCCTAAATAAGAGCACTAATGAATAGCTAACATGTAAGGAGGAAATCCATGAGACTTCAACCCAGATAAAGTACTATACACAAACAAGGAATGTTAAAATAATCAATCTGTATCCCTCAAGGGAAGGGTCCCCCTGATTGGTTATCCAATAACAAATGATCAGCCTTAAAGTCATAAACATATAAATAACTTTATACACACTGAAGAGGTTATTTGTAGATTTACGAATATAGATACATGTAACAACATTTAAGGAAAAAGAAGCTATGAATCTGAGACAGAGCAAGGGGGTGCATGGGAGTAGCTGAAATGGGGAAAATGTAATTATGTTTTAATTTGAAAGAAATTGACCTTTACGTGTGCTATGGTCTATATGCATATCTATAGTAAGTGAATGATGTTAAAAAGGGGGAGAGATGGGTCTGAAGAGAAGGTTCAGAGGTAAAGATCATTTGTTCTTCTAGAGGACCCAAGTTCAAGTCCTAACACCCACAGGGCAGTTCATAGCAATCTGTTAACCCCAATTCCAAGGGATCCAACATCTTTTCTTCTGGCCTCCATGGGCACCAGGCAGGCATATGGCGCACAGATACATATGCAGGCCAAACACCCATATGCATAAAGTTTTAAAAAAACAATCAAGGTATCCTCATTAACCTAACATATTTAAGCAAATCACTATATATTAAAGGAAACATAACTCTAGCAAAGTCTTTAAAAAACAAACCATTATCATTAATACACAGTCAGTGGCCTAAAAAGAATTACTTTGCTTTCTTCCATTTCTATCTCTTGTAGACTGGTGGCTTTTTTTACCTCCTCAGGACAGAGTTCACAAGCTTTTGCAAGTGTCATCCTAGCGCTATGTGATCTCTCCAAGAAATAGCCATTTGATGTTTCATTGCTTTGCACTGGGGGAGACCAATTGTTGTAAGTATACTGAGGATTGCCAGTATATGGTCTTCTTTCGAGTTCATCTCCAAGCCACTCCACTGCCCAAGTCCATTTCCTTTTAAGATCTCCATTGCCCTTTAAAAGTAAACAAAATCATGTACATTTAAGAGCATTTGGACTGTAAAGTGAATAAATTATTTTTTTTAAAAAGGTGATTCAGAGTATTTCAAAGATAACATAAAATGATAACCCCATAAACTCAGCATTCTGGTTTTTTTTCCCTTCAAATAGTCTTGCTATGTAGCCCTGACTGTCCAGTAATTGTTATGTAGCTCAAGTTGTCACCAAACCCTGTAGCTGTCCTGCCTTAGCCTTGAATGCTAGGGTTATAGATGTATACCCACCATACCTAGATTAAAACAGGATCCGAATGCCATTTTTCTTTTTTTTTTCTTATTGTTTTTGATGCTGAGGATTTAACTGCAAGGCTTTGTACATGAGTGAACAGTGTATCACAGACCTAAAGCCTTATCCCTTTAAAACAAGACTTTTAACTGATTCAAATTTCTATGAAATAAAACAGCCTCACCTGCAGGATTTGGTAGGCAACAGGACAACTGCTAAAGAGAGCTACCATACATTTTATACACTGGTATGCTCTTTTTTGATAGTGATTCTTAGAACGCTGGATTGTGTCAAATAGCCCATCTCGGTCATCTGGAATTCCTTTAAGAGCATTATGAATTCTGAAAAACAATCAGAAGATAAAACTTCTAAAATCTAATAAAAACTAACATGTATGAAGAGCTTAAAACATTACCTTGCTATATCATGCTTTCTTCCCACTAATACCAACAGTTTTCCAAAAACCATCTTTTTAAAAAAACATGTATTTATTTATTTTTTATACAACATTCTGCCCGCATGTGTGCCTGTGCGCCAGAAGAGCACACCAGATCACATTATAGATAGTTGTGAGCCACCATGTAATTGCTGGGAGTTGAACTCAGGACCCTTGGAAGAACAGACTGTGCTTTTAACCTCTAAGCCCCCAAATAACATCTTTGTTTGTTTTTTGTTTTTTTGAGACAGGGCTTCTCTTTGTAGCCTTGGCTATTCTGGACTAGCTTTGTAGACCAGGCCTGCTTCTGTCTCTGAGTGCTGGGAGTAAAGGCTTGTGCCGCCGTGCCCAGCTCCCAAATACCATCTTTAATCAGTACTATCTTTGTGTTGTTTCCTCATGTCTAGCAACGTAGGACACATGGAAGACGTGCTAAATACATGAGACTTACTGAAGCAAACAAACAAACAAAACCCCCACAACAACAAAAACTACAGTATGAGATTATTTTCAAGCTTGACTTCATTGTAAGTTTTTACTAACTACTTGAGTTATTTCTCATATTTGATCTATGCTAAGAAAACTTAGATGTACCTAACTATAAATTTTTTTCTAATTTTTTGAGAAAAGGTCTTGCTACTATATGCCTGATTGGCTTGGAATTCAGTGACCTGCCTGCCTTTTTTATAGTGCTGGGGTTAAAGGTCTCTCTCTATATCTATATATGCTACCACACCCTAAAGGCCATACAAACTTATGCTATTTTAAAAAAGAAAAGTACTAAAACTTAGACTGTATTAAAATCATCTCAGAAGACTTTAATCCCAACACTTGGGAGGCAGAGGCACAACTCACTGTGAGTTCGAGGCCAGCCTGATCTACAAAGTCCAGGACAGCCAAGGCTACACAGAGAAACCCTGTCTCAAAAAACAACAACAAAAATACCCAAACAAACAAACAAACAAACAAAAAAAAAACCAATCTCAGAAATATCAATGACAGGTTAGAAAATTTGGATCCAAGAAGATAGATTTTTTTTGCTTACTGTTATTTTTATAACAGTAATTTGAGATGTACAATGATAAAAGATAATTTGATAGTATGAATTTGTAAATTCTGGCATTTGTAATCTCCACTAAAAGTAAACATTCATATTTTTAAAAATTAAACTATTTATATGTAGAAGTGTTTTTCCTACATGTACATATATGTACCACATATGTGCCTGGTGCCTTTAGGAGCCAGAAGAAGTTGTCAGATCCCAGAGAACTAGAGTTACAGAGGGTTTTGAGCTACTATGTGGGTGTTGGGGAACCAAACCTGGGTCACCTGCAAGAACAAGTACTCTTAACTGGCCAGCCTGGTCTACAGAGTGTTCCAGTACAGCCAGGGCTACTCTGTCTCAAAAACACCCAAATGTCAGTACTTAAGGGGCTTTGTTAGCTGTCTGTGCTCACGTGCAAAGCAGTAAAAATTCAGGTTGCTTAGAACTTGTGCTTTCCTAGCAGAGGTTGAATAAAGTGTCTTGTTTCAGCTTCAAACTATAAACAAAAAGTATCCTCTTTTGCTGTGTTAAATGGCTTTCAAGTATAGCACTGAAGTGCTGACTAGTGTTCCGAAGCTGTGATGTATCTTACAGAAAATGTACACTAGAAGTTCACATTAGGTGAGGTGTAAGAGCTCCTGGCTATAAGTTCAATGATAATGGCTCAACAGTATATATTTATTAACACACACAGAAACCCAAAAACAGCCAGGTGCAATGGCACACACCTCTAATGCCAGCATGCAGAGAGGCAGGTGGATCTCTGTGAGTTCGAGGCCAGCCTGGTTGACAGTGAGTCCAGGACAGCCAAGGCTACACAGAGAAACCCTGTCTTGAAAAATAAAACAGAGAAAAAAAATCCCCCAAACCAGAAACCAGTTCAGTTGAATAATGTTATTAATATATTAACTATAAACCTGGGCAATGGGGAAAATACTACCAAAATTTGGAGAAAAGGGGAACTTGGTAGTAACCCCTGTCTTGAGTTTTTTTCCTGTAACACTGAACATTATTTACTAGAACTCCAGGGTGATTTCTTGTTTTTGCTTCTTTTTTAAGATTTACTTATTTATTATTATGTATCCAGTGCTCTGCCTGCATGTACACCTGCAGGCTAGAAGAGGGCATCAGATCACATTGTAGATGGCTGTGAACAACCATGTGGCTGCTGGGAATTGAACTCAGGACCTCTGGAAGAGCAGACAGTGCTCTTAACCTCTGAGCCATCTCTCCAGCCCCTTGTTTTATTTTTTCAATGGTATGTAACACCCAGGACTGAGCCTAATCAGCCTGATAATCGAAAATGGAGTACCCACCTGTGAGTCTGCCAAGAGTCTTCAATCAGTAGTATTTGTAAGAGCAGATCCAAATAGGGTCGGAGCTCATAAGTATAGGAATACGCAACCTAGAAAGAGGTAAGACACAGTGAATCGTGTATAAATGGATAACAAATCAAGTCAGAGATTTAATTAATGCTTTTGTTTTCTTAACCTGCCAAAGAAGTTCACTGAGGACGGTAGATGAGAACTGAGGATTCTCCCAGCAGCAAAAGCGAAGCAATTTGACGGTCTCGTCAGAGTTACTGCAGTCTTCAATAATTTTCTTCACATAACTTGTTCTCACAAATAAAATGTCTACCACATTTTGTTGAATTGGCATTATAGGTTGTGATAAATTAGGATCACCAAATGGATTTGGAAGAGAAGGATTACCTACAATACAGATTTGTCACCAATGAACAACCAGTAAGCTTCTCCACAATACCAATGTAGACTTCTCAGAACATAGCCTGGGAATGTGAATGTGTGTTAGAAAAGTGAGCTGTAAAGGTCAAGTTTTCTAAGCATAATGGAAAAAAGTAGTATGTGCTACAATGACTAGGTGTTCTAACATGAAAAATTTTATGAATTTAGCCCAGTAGCAAGCAGAAAAAGATCCATATTAATCATGGGGAGATATAGGACTGCAAATATTGTAAAGTCTTGCAAGCATGAATCTTCCTTCATACCCTTACTTTGTAATTAACTTCAGCGTTATATTTAATCTAGTTCTAGATATGACCCAGCGTATCAAAAATACTGCCAACAATACATTACCATTGATTGAAGACTGCATTCTTGAGGAGACATTGCAACAACGGATTAGCTGTGACACTACTGAGTATAATTTGCCTAATTCAGCATACTGATACTTAATTGGAGGACCAGGACCTTCATCTAAGGACACAAGCATAAAGGTGGCAGGTACACTCAGTTTCAGCAGCTGTGTTTTTTCTGCAACTCCTGTAGTGAGAGACAGGAAGCATATAGAAGGGGAGGAAAAAAAGGAAAACATTAGGATGGAAAGAACTTTATGAACAACAAACACAGCAGTTATTAACGATACCTATCGTCCCCCTCACTCTTTCATGTGCATGTGTATTCATCATGCACATGCCCATGGAGAACACAAGTTGATGTTGAGAATCTTCCTCAAAAGTTGCTCTACCTTATCCTCTGTAGCAAGATCTCTCAAACCCAGATTGCAAACAGAGTCCATCTTACTAGGCAGCTTGCTCTGTGGATCTTGTCTGAACATTTTCAGGCTGGAATTATAGGCAAACCATATCTTATTCAGCATTTACATGAGGTCTGAGGATCTGAACTCCTTTCTTGTACAGCAAGCACTTTGGCTGAGCTATGTTTCTAGTCCTGGTCTATCTTGGTTTTAGAGACAGGGTTTGGTACATAGCCCTGCCTGTTCTGGAAGTCATTATATACATCAGGCCAGGCTCAGTTAGAGAGCTACTTTCTTCTGTCTCCCAAAAGCTAGGATTAGAAGTGTTGACTATCATGTTATAAGAACACACTGCTCTTATGTGGATTCAGACTTATTTAACCAGACAAGAAAATATACCACTTTAACAAGTCTCCCTTCAAGACAGGGTTTCTGTGTGTAACAGCCCTGGCTCTCCTGAAACTCTTTGTAGACCAAGCTGACCTTGAAATCACAGAAATCTGCCTGCCTCTGCCTCTGGAGTGCTGGGACAAGGCGTCCACCACCACGCCCAACTTCACTTTAGCACTTTCAATACTGAAATCTATACACAACAGTTAGCATTTGACAATGAGCCTGTAAACATCAGGACAGAGAAGACCTTACACCCTGAAAAGTGAAAACTAAACTGTAGCCCCTAGTATAATATAGGCGGAACTAAGTGAGACACAGGGTTCTGGGATGTAGCATGGCCTAAGATTACATCTATAGAGACAAATAAGAAGAGGGACATGAATCAATAAGTATTGCTTGAGTATAGAACTCAAATTTCAATGTAAAAGTTTTTTTTTTAACTTTAAAGAAAAACAATTCCCTAAGTTTCTGAACCAGATCCAAATATGGAAGAATTATCACTAATACAGAATTTGTCAACTAACATCTTTTTTTGGTTGTTGTTGTTTTGAGACAGGGGTTCTCTGTGTAGCTTTGGCTGTCCTGGACTCACTTTGTAGACCAGGCTGGCCTCGAATTCACAGAGATCCACATGTTTCTGCCTCCTGAGTGCATACTATTTATTACTATTGTGATTTTATCTCTTATTCAATCTAATTATTTGTTGCTTTTTTTTGTTTGATTTTTTTTGGGGGACAAGGCTTTTCTGGGTAGCCCTGGCTGTCCTGGAACTATATATAAACCAAGATGGCATCAAACTCACAGAAATCTGTTGGCTTCCCTAGTACTGAAATTAAAGATGTGCCCCCCCCCATCTCTTGCAGCTGGAAATGCCCCTGTTCATGCTAGACAAGTATTCTCCCACAATCCAGTCTTTTGCAATAAAATAAAACAGCGGAAGACAATAGAGCATGATATTTAGTACAGTTCTAATAATACCTAAACAGCAATGAGGAGATGGTACTAGAAAGAGCAAGTTACTTTGGGAAGAAGAGCTGTCAGAGGCAGCAACAGAGTAATTTAAGTAAATTCTTACTTCAAAAATTTTAAGTGATACTGGAAATCAAACCTGGGGATTTGTATGAGTTAGGCAAACACCTATATTCCTAGCACTAATTGAATAAACATATTTTCTCTAATTTAATTTACTTTTTTCCCAAATTGATGGCTATCACAGTGAAAATATGGATTCTTTGCAATAACTGTGGTAATTCTGATTCAGTTACTATGGATACCATTGCTTTAGGTGGCAAAACTTAGGACAATAGATTCTCACTTGTGTTTACCGCAGAGATAATGTAAAAAATTATGAAGTACATGGGGGTGGGGGATGGCGGCATGTTCTGTATTTAGAGAAGGCTTAATGCAAAAAAAAAAAAAAAAAAATCCTTATTTCATCACTGAACCTTCTGAATGACTTTACCATTTAATAACAGAGATTATGAAAATTTTAATTCTTACCTAAATTGGCATACATTACAAACAAGTTGAAATACTGCTGTAAATGACGTCCATGCTCTGAAACTTCCCTCCTCAACAGATTTAGTACTGCTCTTAGTAAGTGGTCACTCAAGCTTAAGTTGTCATAAGCCTGTAAACAGAAAAAAAATGCAAGCTGATTCTCAACAAAGTGCAAAGATAATTTTATATGTTGAACACAAGAATACTTTCCTAGAAGGACTGATCACATGAATTCTATCCACCTTGCCTACCACCACTAGATTAATCCAAGACCTTCTGTATGCTAATGTGAAAGAAGAGCTTTGTCACTGAGCCATCTCCCCAGATCTCTTCTTCCAACTGAACTAAGTTGGCTCAACCCGACTTGCAATTCTCCAGCTTCAGCTTCCTAAGTAGTTGGGATTACAGGCATATGCCACTATTAAAAAGAATCGATTCTTGGCAAAAGGAATAAAGATCTCAAGTACGTTTCCTAGTTTTCTTCTAAGATAGGGTTTCAGTAGTCAAATTCCAGGTTGGCTTTGAACTCTCAACCCCTCCTCCCCCAGCCTCCCAAGTTATGTGTCACCACACACAGCTTTTCAATTCATTATAGAATTTTTACTTTGCTGCAATTAAAACAAAAAATGTTTATAAAAAAATCCAAAATGAAGTATGTATGAAAATACCAGATAGGCTGGGAGAGTGGTGGGGCACACCTTTAATCCTAGCAGGTAGAGACAGGTGGATCAATATGAGTTAGAGGCCAGCCTGGTCTACAAATCAAGTCTAAGGTAGCCAGGGCTGTTATACAGAGAAACCCTATCCTGAAATAACAAAAAAACAGAGAAACAAAGAAAAATCCCATATGGAAACAACTACTTTGTAAGCTAATTTAAAAACAAGGCTGGTGGGTGAGGTGAGGTGCCTCAATGGGTAAAGGAGCTTACCAAAACCATTGGAGTTTGATCCCTAGGACCCACATGGTGGAAGAACTGACTTCCAAGTTGTCCTCTGACCTCTACACTTGTGCACAATAGTCCATATAAAATTAAAAAAGCATGTCTGTGGGGGCGGGTGGCACACCTCTTCAAGAAAATTCCCTTCTGTGTTGTTGATGGAAACCAAGCCTTGTACATTTTATGAATGCTCTCTACCACTGAAACATACTCCAGGCCACCCATACATTTAAAAAACATTTTTATTTATTTTATGTATATGAATTCTCTATCTGTGTGTACTCCTGCAGGCCAGAAGAGGTCACCAGATCACATTACAGATGGCTGTGAGCCGCCAGGTGGTTGCTGGAAATTGAACTCAGGACCACTGGAAGAGCGAGTGCTCTTAACCGTAGAGTCATCTTTCCAAACTCCTACCCACACATTTTTAAAGGGCAAATAATCACTGTTGGTTTTTATCTAGTAATTTTAATGCATCTCAGGTATGTCTGTTACTGTGGAAAACAATAAAAATGTATTTTTATACATTTAAGTTTCTCTTTTCAACTTTGAGAACATGCTTTTCTTTTTGTAAATGCATAAATAAACAAAGGTACAGTTACCTGACTAGAAGGTCCAGGAGATGCAAAAGGTGAAGGACACGGGCCATCTTGCAAGGAAAAATGTGCAATGAAAACTATAAGTTTTGCAAATGCACCTCTCACTTCTGCACTAGGGCATTCCAAAAGGTACTCAGAGAATCGATTTGAGACATTAAAAAGGACATTGTGAGCAAACCAAAACCGCACATTCTTGCTGTGACGAAGAAGAATACACAATGCATCATACCTAAAACAAAACAAATCACAGCTATCAATTCAGTTCACTTTTCCTGTAGTAAAAGACTTTTTCCTTAGTAAAAGAATCAAGAGACTTGATACCCTATAAGCATATACAGGGGGAAGTAATCCCCCTCAGGAACAGTCATAGGGGAGGGGAATAATGGGAAAATGGGAGGGAGGGAAGAATGGGAGGATACAAGGGATGGGATAAACATTGAAATGTAACAAGAACAAATTAATAAAAAAAAAAAAGTAAAAAAAGAAAAAGAAAAAAAAAATAATAAAGGTTGAAACACCCCCCCCAAAAAGAATCAAAACAAGTAGAAACAACAAATATCTCTTTTCACTGAAGAGAAGAGCAGTAATGACTACTTCTAGTATTAACATTAAAATGTCTGATGGTGAGCTGGGGGTGGTGTGTGCCTTTAATACTGAGGCAGATAATGCATTCAAGGCTAGTCTGTCTGGTTTACAGAGAGTTTGCGGCCAGCTAGGTGTACACAGAGAAACTGTGTGTGTGTGTGTGGGGGGTGTGTGGGGAGGAGATGGGGATGGGTACAATGAACAGCATATAAATACAGTTTGGACTAGCCTATCTCATGCCATTACAAAATAGGCAAAAGCTTGTACTAGTTGCTAAAACTCCATTACTAGCCAGAGGTGATGGCATGGTGGCCCACTTCTTTATTGTCAGCACTTGAGAGGCTTGCCTGGTCTACATGCAAAGTTTCAGGACATCCTATCTCCAAAACCAAACAAAATCTATTAAAAAAATTTTATTTCATACACAGTGTTCTGCCTGCATACAAGAAGAGAGCACCAGATCTCATTATAGAAAGTTGTGAGCCATGTGGTTGCTGGGAATGAATGCAAAACCTCTGGAAAAACAGACAGTGCTCTCAACCACTGAGCCATTTCTCCAGCCCACAAAATCCATTATTAAATAATGACAAGACACTTTCTTTTCTTACTGTATTATCTTCTGGGTAAATAAAAGTTGTTTTCTTGTTTTGTTTACAGGTGTGTGTGTGTGTGTGTTGTGTAAAAGGGCTACTGGCAGGAACTGGCTCTCTCCTACCATGTGGGTTCTGGGGATCAAACTCAGTTTTGTCAGGTTTGGGGACAAACCTTTACCTACTGAACAATATCACTGGCCCTGAGTAAATAACAATTGTTTAAAAGGCCCTAGAATGGCTGTATACTTAATTTTTATCCTTTTATGTCAAATATTTTAATATGATTTTTTATTACTATTTTTGAAAAAAAAACTGCCTTTTAAATTTGAAATACTAGTCTCATGGCTCTTAAAAAACCAAGGCACCCTACTAAAGACCATCACCAAATCTTTTTTTTTTTTTAAATATTTATTATGTATACAGTGCTCTGCCTGTGTGTACCCCTGCAGGCCAGAAGAGGGCATCAAATCACATTATAGATGGCTGTGAGCCACCATATGGTTGCTGGGAATTGAACTCAGGACCTCTGGAGGAGCAGTCAGTGCTCTTAACCTCTGAGCCATCTCTGCAGCTCCCCACCACCAAATCTTAAACAGGAATAAAAATCCAAAATAAGGTACCAATCACTGGCGGAGCCGCGGACTATTTTCTTTGTGTGAAATCCTGTAGTAAAAAGGAACCTAGCAGCAAGCTGAATACTAATCATAGTGATTTCTTCTGCTTCAGGTGACAGGTGATCTTGCCCTAAAAGAAAGCAAAACAAAATAAAAAACCACACACACACACACACACACACACACACACACACACACACACACACACACACACAAACATTTAAAAAACAGATTTCTGTTGAAGCTCCATTTTCAAACAAGTTTGTACTTTCCATTTTTTTTTTCCCGGAGACAGGGTTTCTCTGTGTAGCCTTAGCTGTCCTGAAACTCTTTTTGTAGACTACCTGCCTCTGCCTCTTGAATGCTGGGACTACAGGCCTGTGCCACCATGCCCAGCCTGCACTTTGCATTCTTGATTTGTTAAAACAAACTCTTCTTAGATTGCTTATGAAATTCTTATTCCTGATTTTAGAACTGAATACAATGTTTTATACTAATTGATTGATTAAACACAAATTTATTTCAACGAACAAAAACTTTGCCATCGCCATACAGTATAATTCTTATTGCGCAAAAATAAGCCATCTTAAAGGTAACTTTAGCCAAAAGCAACAATTTAAATTCACTTAAAATGAAATGTAAATCTTATAAATTTAAATAAGGAAGAGTAGCCGGGCATAATGCCATACACTTTTAATTCTAACACTCAGGAGGCAGAGGCAGGTGGTGCCAAGACAGCCTAGGTGGCAGAGAAACATTGTCTTAAAAAAAAAAAAAAAAAAACAAACTCACAAACCGACCAACAAAACCACAGCCCCCTAAAATGCAAGGACTAGAAAGACTGCTCAGCAATCATAGCACTTGTTACTCTTATAGAGGTCTGAAGTTAAGTTCCTAGCACCCAACTCTCCAACTCCAGATCCGGGGGATCGAATGCCCTCTTCTGGACTCCTCAAGAACTGCATGCACGTGGTGCACAGACATACAACAGCCAGGCAAAACATTCACACGTATAAAATGAATAAAGCTAGCAGGGCAGTGGTAGCACACACCTTTAATCTCAGTACTTGGGAGGCAGAGGCAGATAGATCACTGAGAGTTTGAAGCCAGCTTGGTCTACACAGAGAAACCCTGTCTTGAAAAACCAACCAACCAACCAAGCTAACTGTTGACACTTACCTGGAGGAGGGTTTAAGTAAACACCATTACACGTAAGTAGTTTTTTCATAAACTGAAAATATTCCAAACTGTACTGCATTCGGTTGTGCATGAACTGTACATTCTGTTTCCGTACACTTCTCTCGATGGCTGATGGCATAACAATCTGATGGGGCCTTGTGGTGATAGCAATCTCTGATATGTATCTTATCAACTCATCATCATGATCTATTGTGTCCATTCGTTCATAAAAAAGTATATATGCATTCCACCACCTTTTCTGGCGCCTGTACGACATGCGCTTCATCATGTGATCAAACACTTCTCCCATGTACTCGCCACCAAAGCACTGGTTTTTCATTTCTTCATCATCATCCATTTTACACTCTGTTACATCTCCGTCATCAAATTTATACCAGCGATTTTTTTCACCATCCCCTCCATTCCTCTGAATGATGTAAGAATAGTAATGTCCCCCACTTGCTTGGCCACTGTGCACAAGCACACCCACAAGTCTGTATTTTGTGCTACCTGCTTTCTCATTTTCAGACTGCTCATTCTGTTGTATCAGTTGACTTTCTGGGTTTACATTATCTCCCTCTAGTTTAGCAACACCTGCAACTGTGTAAGGTTCCATATCTAACTCTCGAGGAAATTCAAAGTAATCATTGAACTTGATTGCACACTCTCGTTCCCAGTCATAATCGAATCGTTTTAGTTGGATAGCAAGAACAGGAGGTAATTTTTTAATCAGCAAGCGCTTTACAGTATCAACCTAAAACCAAGAGAGAAAATTAATAGACACAATCCATGCAAAAAAAACAAAACAAAAACAAAAACAAAAAAACAAAAACCTAAAACCCAAGCAAATAAACACCACCATCTCCAAATGTGAAGGTAAACCTAGAGTGTCACACATACTAAGCAAGCACTCATCCTTTAGCTATATCTCCAACTCATTTTGGCTGACTTTGAACTTGTTATCTGTAGCCCAGACAGGCCTTGCATGTGTGATGCTTTTATTTTACCACATCCTACTAAAGTAAAGTAGTTGAGGTTACATGATTCTGCCACCAAGACCACCAGACCAAGCGAACTTTTTTTCTTCGGATAGGGCTTCATAGTATAGTTCCAGTTGGCTGCAGATTAGTGCACTATGAAGCTTAGGCATGCCTGAGCCCATAGCAATTCCGGTACTTCCGCTTCTCTTGTGTAGCTGCTCTAGATCACTACACCTAGCTCTTCAAGCAATGATTTTATGTCTAAGTGTATCTACCGCATGTGTGCTGGTGGGCGAAGAGGCTAAAGAAGGGCATTAGACTCCCTGAAACTGGATCCATAGATGGTTGTGAAATGCCACATGGGTGTTGGAAACTGAATCCCAGGTCCTCTAACAGAGCAGTTAGCACTCTTCATAGCTGATCAATCTCTCTAGCTTTCTAAGCAAATTCTTTAAAATGCACTATCAAGATTTTATAAGATTTACTTGAATTACAATCACAAGGTATTTCTGTGAAGTTGACATAAAGATTAACTGATTAATAACATGGAAATTGCCTATACCAGTTAATACAAATTGCAAAAATTAGTCATTTACACATTACTTACTGCCTGGTTTCTATACTGTCCTTGCCTCAAGCCATTATTTGTTATTTATAGTTACCCCAACTAAGGCTGTTTGTTGTAAGCAAAATGAATAGTTTACTTTCTATTGGGCAATTAGAAGTTAGTTAGGTGCTTTATACCCCATAATCCCAATGTACATACTTCAATACTTCTCTAAGTGGTGTGCTGGGCCAAACAACACAGGTAGAAGTAGTTTGGAAGTTGGAAAAAATAAACACAATTAACTATTAATATGTGTGACCGTCCCCTCTCCCTTAAAGAGCTATGTTCCCATAGACAAATAAAAAATAAAAAAAAATCAGGTGGTAAAACGAAATTTTACTGTATTTTGTTTCAGGAAAATAATCTTGGAAGTTAAGAGGAAAAAATGGTTTCCTCCATGGGCTTTGCAGTTTGTTTTTTGGCAGAAACAAATTTACTCATGATGCACATAACAAAGGTGATATCAAGCTACTATAATTTTGTTTTTTCTCACCTTTTCTGGCATTGCAGTTTAACTTACTTCTATACACACCTACAAACTCACACACACATACAAACTCACTCTATCCCTCACTCATATATACCCAACTGTTTCTTATCACAAAAGTAGGGGAAAAAAAGAACTGTTAACTCTGAGGATGAACAAAACCCAACATCTTTAAAATTCATGAAATATTCCAGGTGTGGCACTGTACACCTTTAGTCCTAGCACTCTGGAGTAGATCTCTACAAGTTCAAGGCAGCCTAATTATTACAACCAACAAAATATAGGAGACTATCTCGACACAACAAAACCACCGCAGGCAACAAAAAAGCCCCCAAATACATTAATTATAATTAAAGTATATGTACACATAGATATATACTGTAAATGAACCACATCCTCAAGGAAAACTCCCTCACCGGAAGATATTGATTACCTATGTAGTTTTTTAAAACAGATAATTCATACCTTTTTATTGCATTTTTCACAATGATAAGCATTTGCTCCTTCTAATAAATCTCCTTTGACATACTGTTCCAAAGAATCAAGAAGATTTTGGTGGTTTCTAATGTCTACATTCAGAGTCGTAAAAGATTCTTCACATTCGTACCTAAAGATATTATTTAAGAAATTATCAGAAAAGGATTTACTCTTTAGTTTTCTAAATACTTCATTATGCATTTAATGAACTAAATTTTTAATATTCAGACTATGAAACCCCAAGAGGGAATATTACCAATACTGATGCTGCCATCAATGACAAACTAAGCCTATGAGTAGATAAAATAGTTTGGCTTACGTAAAAATAGCATCTCTTAAAAAAAAACTACACTGTGGGGCAAGGCTTGGTGATGCACGCCTGTAATCCCAGCACTCTGGAGGCAGAGGCAGGCAGACCTCTGTGAATTCAAGGTCAGCCTGGTCTCCAAAAAGTCCAGGATAGTCTAGGATACACAAAGACACCCTGTCTAGAAAAAACAAAACATTTTAAACTTTGTGTGATCATGGTGGTTTTCTACCTCTACAACATGGGACTTGAAATAGATCTGAGGTCATCAGGCTTGGAGATGAGCACCTTTATCTTGGTGAGCCATCTCACTGGCTTAAAATTATCATCTTGGGAATTGCAAAAACACCACTGACTTCTGTTTTAAAAGAATTTAAGCTGGGCGTGGTGGTGCACCAGTACTCGGGAGGCAGAGGCAGGCAGATCCCTGTGAGTTCGAGGCCAGCCTGGTCTACAAACTGAGTCCAGGATGGCCAAGGCTACATAGAGAAACTGTCTTGAAAAACCAAAAAATAAACTGAAAACAACTTTTAAAATGTATTATTTATAGTGTGTGGGTGTGCTATTGCATACACAATACATGTCAGAGAACATTTTGTGAAACTGGTTCTCTACTTCCTTATTTTGCCAAACTTGAGCTTCCAAGTGACTTTACAAGCTGAACCAACTCACTGCCCCCAAACAATATTTTTGGGGGACTGGAGAGGTGGCCCAGAGGTTAAGAGCACTGGCTGCTCTTCCACAGGTCCTGAGTTTAATTCCAGACAACCCCATGATGGCTCAGAACCATCCATAAGGAGATCTGGTGCCCTCTTCTGGCAGGCAAGCATTACATGCAGGCAAAACAATGTATACATAATATAAATCTTAAAAAAAAAAAAAAAAGTTTTAAAAATTTATGTGTAAGTTTCTGTGTCTGCCATGTGCTGTGTGCCCACAGAGGCCAGAAAAGGGTCCCCTGGAGTTTGGGTTATGGCTTTGAACTGGCTGATATGGGTCCTGGGAATTAAACTTGGGTTGTATGGAAAAGCAACTAGAGTTTGTACCTGGCACCTCTCAAAGCCCCAGGTATTAAAAAAAAAAAAAAATGTGCATGGGTATTTTGCCTGCATGTATGTTTGTGTCAGATCTCCTGGAAATAGAGTTATGGACTATTTGTTATGTGTCGCTATGTGGGGGCTGGGAATTAAACCTGGCTCCTCTGCAAGAACTGCACTTCCAATTTTTTTGGTTTTTGTTTTGTTTTCTGAGACAGGGTTTCTCTTTTACACAGAGCCCTGGCTGTCCCGGACTCTTTGTAAACCACGCCCACGTCTGCCTCTACCTCCTGAGTGGCATGCACCACCATGCCCGACAGCACCCCAACTTTTTAAATTAGTACACAGAGTACCAGGTTTCCTTATAGCACTGAAATAGAACCTTGGTGTGATAACAGTCAGAAATGCATGTTTAACATTTCATATAGAGTACATAAACTTTTATTTTTAAAAAGATTTATTTATTAATTATGAATATCATGTATCTGCACCATTCGCATGCCTACTGCCTGAGGAGGCCAGTTTTGTCAGATCTGACAAAACTAAAGATACAAATGGTTGAGAGCCAACATATAGGTGCTCAGAACTAAAACCCGGTCCTCTGCTGACTGCTCTTAATCACCTTGCCACCTCACCAGGCCTTTTATTTAGCTATTTTAAAAGGCATTCTAAACTTTTGTATTCTTCCTGCCTCACCTCTCAAGCACTGGGATTAACTACAAGCAAGAGCCACTATAGCCAGAACTCTTCTTTCTTTCTTTTTGGTTTATGGAGACAGGGTTTCTGTTTTAACCCTGGCTGTGCTGGAAAACACTCTGTAGACCAGGCTGGCCTCAAACTCAGAGACCTGTCTGACTCTGCCTCCTGAGGGCTGGGATTACAGGTGTGTGCCATCACTGCCCAGGCTACAGCCAGATCTTAATTTTCCTTTAAAATTTAAGAACTATAGGAACAACAAGAAATACCATTTACCACCTCAACTTTTGTATTATTTTGCATGTACGCATACCTTAAGAATGATAATAGGTGGTTTTTTTGAGAGGGGGAGATAATAGCTGGAACTTAAAAAAAAAACTTTCTTTTTTAAACAAGATTTACTTATTATTTATGTAGTATTCTGCCTGCATGTGTATCTGCCTGCCGGAATGGGACACCAGATCTCATTATAGATGGCTGTGAGCCACCATGTGGTTGCTGGAATTGAACTCAGGACCTTTGGAAGAACAGAGAGTGCTCTTAACCTTTGAGCCATCTCTGTAGCCCCAGCTGGTACTGTTTTAAAAGTGATTTTTCATTTAAAAAAAAAAAAAAACACATGCAGCTTGTCATTTTTTAAATTCAGTATATCTATATTATTATTTAAACTCTAAAATAAAAAGGCAATCTTTTAAATAACATCTCTAGTCATATGCAAACAGTTATCTTAGTTCTTTAGGAATATATAAAAGAAATGAAAGTATGAAATAGTAAGATATTAAAAGCAACAATAAAGTTATTTAACAAAATAAAAAAATCATCCCATAGTACTCAGATATCCACTATACTCAATCAGTTGTAGCAGTTTAATAGATATTGGTACATTCCATTTTTTATATTAGCACCAGTAAGAATTTTATTCTTAAAAAAAAAATTTCATTCTTGTTGGCATATAACAGTATTATATATTAGCACTTACCTATGTGGGCAGCCTTGACAAATCTTCTGATCAGCAAAGGAACCTCCCAAGACTTTACTTAGCATAGCTGGATGTCCTAAGGCTTTTAAAGCTTCATCTAAACTATCCACCAATGAGTTAAAGAACTCTAAAGCATCATGTTGTTCACGAAGATTAACAGGCTCACCCCAAAGCCTGAGAAATGAATGGAATATAGCATGTAAACAATGACAGCATATTGAACAACCACAGGAAGTAGGAAGCAACACAAAAAGCCAGCACTTATGTTCAGAGTATGAGAGGAGAGTGAGACTCAGAGTAAAAGTGGTACTTCAGGGGCAAACAAATGCCATAGAACTACTGCTATGGTTGATGCATGGCTCTCAAAAGGGCAACTGCTTCAGGTGCATTCTGAACCTGTAAAATGAAGTGGTGGATCTTACAGGGATGTTTGCACTAAGTAGTTTTCTAAATATTGGACTAAAGACAAAAACAGTTGAGCCTACATTTGTTTCTTTTTGGTTAGTTTTGTTTTTTGGTTTTTTCGAGACAGTTTCTCTGTGTATCCTTGGCTGTCTGTCCTAGACTCACTCTATAGACCAGGCTGGCCTTGAACTCACAACAATCCACCTGCCTCTGCCTCCCAAGTGCTGGGATTAAAGGTATGCGCCACCACACCCGGCGTGTCTACATTTATTAAACTAATTTTTCTAAGTTAAAAAATGTTTGATTTGTTCTACAGTTGCTCTCTTCAGTGATCCAAGGACTAAAGTCAGACAAACTAATCCCCCAAACCAACTATTGCTCATACACATGTATATAACACAAAATGAGAACAGCCATTGCTCAAGCTCAGGTTCTAATGGAATCTACTAGACATCTGACATTGAAGGATCTAAGTGTTTTCTTTCCAAGCAAGATATTTTAACAAATGCACTTTATATACTCTAAAGCACTGTTTGATAAGCATTTCTTGTACGGCAAATAATATCAGCCGGGTGTGGTGGTACACGCCTTTAATCCCAGCACTCAGGAGGCAGGTGGATCGCTGTGAGTTCAAGGCCAGCCTGGTCTACAAAGCCAGTCCAGGACAGCCAAGGATACACAAAGAAACCCTGTCTCAGAAAACAAAAAGCAAAACAACAACAACAAATATTTATTTATTATTATGTATACAGTGCTCTACCTGTATGTACACCTGCATGCCAGAAGAAGGCAGCAGATCTCATTATAGATGGTTGTGAGCCACCATGTGGTTGTCTGGAATTGAACTCAGGACCTTTGGAAAAAAGGCTAGTGCTCTTGAAGCCTCTGAGCCATCTCTCCAGCCCTGTACCTCACTTTTGTAGACTTGACTCCTGATTGCTGGGATTAAACTTGTACATCACCACTGCCACCGCCACCACCAGCAGCTGGCAAGTGTAGTGTTTCTTATTTGAGTATAGTAGCACAGTAGGTACTGACTTAAAAATGTCAACTGAAATTAAAAAAACAAAACAAAAATTACCAACCACATAAAACCAAACCCACCAGAGCAGTACATTTATGCTGTCTTTACCATAAAACTATGGGAAATATGATATGGTTACTATAATGATTGGTGAAGCAGTGTCTCACCATCTATGTAACAAGTTAAAGACTGTTCATCAAGTGATTATTCTAAAAGGAACAAGCTTGGCCCTATCCTTATTCCCTCTGTTCATGGATTTTTTTTTCTCATACACTCTGTCATCACCATTAACAGAAGTCAACCAATGACCCCTTGGACTTCAAATCTTTAAAATTGACCTAAATAAACCTGTTTTCTTCATAGATTATCAGTGGGAAGGATTTCATTGTGTAAGTCGAATGAGTTACTGCTGCTACCAGAAGAGACAGAAAAACACCATGTACTAACTCCTCATGAGGGCAAACAAGAAGTCACACTACTCATCCAGTAGCCTTGCCTATCCCCTGCACAAAATAAAAAATACCATGCTAGTATGATCAAGTTTCTAGATCTCATTGGGCACCTTAAAGAACATGCAGGGAAAAAAAAGAGAAAATACTATTTGTGGAATATGTTCCTCGTGTGGATTTTGATTTTGAGAAAATATAGAGGAAAATTATTTGAGATAATGAGGAAAGTTCAAACATGGTATTCAATATCAAGGGAGCTTTAAAAAGCACAGTAATAGGTTCATTATAATGCTTTAAAAGACATCAAAAACACATAATGAAGTATTTATAGGTGAAGCTATCACCTGTGATTTGTCTCAAAATAATTTGGAAAGAAGTAAGAACATAAGTAAGATTGTCTATGAGCTGACTACCAGTCAAGTGAAAGTATATATGAGTCCCTATGATTCTACTGTATATGCGTCAGGTATTTTCAGAATCAAGGTAGTAATGCCTTAAGAGACTAAAGGAGGCTAGAAAGATGGCTTAGCAGTTAAGATCACTTGTTCTTGAAGAGAATTTGGTACAGTTCCCAGCACCCACATAGCAGCTAAGGATTATTTGTAATGCCAGTTCCAGAGGGTTCAATGCCCTCTCCTGGCCTCCAATAACAGCAGGCATGGATGTGGTGCATAGACATAAATTCAGACAAAACAACAACAAAAACATGTATATGAATAAAATAAATTTTGACTGAATGTGGTGGTGCATGCCTTTAATTCTAGCACTGTTGAGTCAGAGGAGGAAGTACATCTGAGAGCTTAAGGCGAGTCTAGTCAACAAAACAAGTTCCCAAACATCTAGGACTATATAGAGCAGTGGTTCTCAACCAGTTTGGTAACCTGTATCTTCAAAAATATTTATACTATAATTCATAACAGCAAAATTATGATTATGAAGTAACAATGAAAATAATTTTATGATTGGGGTCACCACAACATGAAGAACTGTATTAAATTAGGATTGCACCATTAAAAAAAGCTGAGAACCATTGAATTTGAAGGTGTGTAGCTGGGGGTGGGCTTTGAGACTTCAAAAAAGCCTTCATTAGGACCACCACCTATTTTTCTACCTGTTGACTATGGATTAGGATGCAAAGTTCTAAGCTACTACTCCAGCACCATGTCTGTCTGCTTCTTACCAAGATGATAATGGACTGACCTTCAGAAACTGTAGGCCAGCCCCCCCCCAATTAAATGCCTTCTTTTTATAGAAGTTGCCTTGGTTACAGACTCCTTACAGCAATAGAACAGTAACTAAGACATCAAAAATGAGACTAAAGAATGTTGTCCCTGTATCACATATTATACAAGGAATCTATTTAACATGTTGAATAAAAAAAAAACAAAAACAACAAAAAAAGTAATTTTGTCCTTCCTCACTATAACAGTTAAGGGAAAAACCTACAGACTCTTACGCTCAAAAGAAAAAAAGAAAGTCTAAGGATAGATTATTACTTTTGCTTAAATGCTCAACATTAAGGTATCTTAAGCTATGTATTTTAGGAATATGAGCTATTCAATAAGTTTGTTGGCTTTTTTGTTTGTTTTGGTTTTTCAAGGCAGGGTTTCTCTGTATAGCCCTGGCTGTCCTGGACTTGCTTTTTGGCCAGGCTGGCCTCGAACTCAGAGATCTGCCTGCCTCTGCCTCCCGAGTACTTATTCATCAAGTTTTAAGATGTGTTTTATTACTATCCACCCATAATTTACCTGAACTGTTTCCAAAATCCTCTGGGCACATAGTACTGTAGTCGAGAAGCAGCTAAATGACCAAAGATAACCTGAAGGTGTCTCAGAACACCAATATTGTACTCTTTCCTATCTTCTGTTTTACTTAGTGCTGGTTTGTCTTCAAATTGTTGAGGATATCCAAACACATCGTCCCTTGGATCAACATTGCTCTAGAAACCAAAAAGATACCATTAATAAGCCAATCAGAAATGTAGTAAAATATGTTCAGATAAATTCCAGTTAGTGAACATATACCTTTACTTGGTTTCCAAGCACCTAATTTTCAAAAGGTGTTTATACTTAATTTTTAGCCTTAGTCTTTATTCATGCCATTTCACACAGGTGAGAATTTAGACATTAATAGCTATAAAAGAATGAAGCTGAATGTCCCTTAAGATTACATAGAAAACCCAATTTAATTTGCACTGACGTACTGAAAATTAGAGCTAAAAAACAAAACTCTCAGCCAGGCGTGGTGGCACATGCCTGTAATCCCAGTACTATGGAGTCAGAGGAAGGCGGGTTGCTGTGAGTTCGAGGTCAGCCTGGTCTACAAAGTGAGTACAAGACAGCCAAGGCTACACAGAGAAACCCTGTCTCGAAAAAACAGAAAAAAACCAAAGCACTCTTGAAGGCAACTTGAAAGCCAGGACTACACAGAGAAACCCTGTCTTTAAAAAAACAACAACAACAACAACAAAAAAAAACACAACACTGTTGCTGATAATGATTTCTTACTATGACTTCAAAGGTACAAGCATCATATGACAAGTTGGATCTCAGAAAAATGGAAAAAAAAAAAAAAAACCTCTTGTATAAATATACCGTCAAGAGAGGCAATGAATGCATTTACTATAGGAGGAAAATGGAAAATCATTTATCCAACAAGAAGCAGAATCCAGGATAGAGAACTCCTTAAACCCACAATTCAAAATTTAAAATTCCAAAAAGCTGGAAAGTCTTTAACTCCAGCACTTAGGAGGCAGAAACAGGCAGAATTCTATGAATATGAGGCAAATCTGGCCTACACATCAAGTCACAGTCCAGCCAGAACTACATATAATGAGACCCCATTAAAAAAAAAAAAAGTAGAGAACACTAAAGGCCGGTGTATATGGACCCGGGGTTGGGAGGAGGGCGGAGGGGGGTGCACAAACGGGCCATTGCTGATTTAAATGAGTCAAATTTCAACTTCTATCAAATACTCCACAAAGTGGTAGCCCAAGTAGGAGATGCTATGCTAAATTTCAAACATACTTTTGACAGTTTAAAGAAGAAAAACAAGGCACAATTAGTTCTTTATATACACTGACAGCATCTGTGTATTCACAACGGTAAATATTGGGAGGAAATTTGAATCTGTACCAAATGTGTACAGGCTTTAAAAAAAATCATCACTTCTTATGCAATACAAAAACCATACAGCATTGACACTGTTTGAGGTATTATATATAATCTAAAGATGACCTAAATCATCTATAGATTATTGTATAGGTTCCATTCAGACTGTTATCAGTGGATTTTGATATTCTGTGGTGGGGACGGGGGATGTTGGAAGTGAATCCTGGAGCAATCTCTCCTGTGGAAACTGACTGGCAAGTGTACTTCTGCCCTCAGTAGCCAATGAAAAGATGGCATCAAACACAGAAAACAGAAGTAATAGAAGTAAAATTTACCTCATTGTCCTGCTTCTCATCCCCAGACATATCATCATCTACATCACTACCTGTGCCTTCAATTGCAAGAATACCGTTCCTGATAGAGGGAATCATATAGAGTTGCTGAATCACAGAATTCATGTAACAAGTAGCACCAGCATTTTTCAACCCTACAAATCCTTTTGGGGGGCGGGGTCCAACAGGTGGCAGGTATTCCCACTCAGTAAGTGCTTCACAAGCTGAAAAAGAAAGAAGTCTTATAAGCATAAACAATTTTGTGCTTTTCAAGCTCTATTAACCTGACACAATAGTAACACTACTACCTAAGCAGCCACTGCAGCAGGGCTCTCACTTGGCATTTCTCCATTAATAAACTGCATTAAAGACAGATACCAACTCACATCAATGCAGGCTCCTTCATCTACAGATCTATGATCCTAATATGTTTTTGAGGCAGGGTTTCATATAACTAGGCTAGCCCAGAACTACCAATGTAACTAAGGATGATCTTGAACGTAAGATTCTCCTTATTTTACCAACCTCCAGCACTGGAATTATAGGTATGCTAAGCAAACATTCTAACAACTGAGGCACATGCCCGATTCACACAAACCCTATTATTTTTAATGTGGTGCTGCTTCTATGGCAGTCTCTAATATACTCACATGAGATAGCATACAGCTAACAATTCCTTGTTAGGTTAGAGTTTCTCTGTATAATACCAATATATTTGGTATTTTTATTTATGTATATGTTTATGTGTATACAGGCCAGAAATATGTGTAGAAGCCCTAGAGTTGGAGTTACAGTATTTATGAGACACACAACGTGGGTGCTGGAAACAAACCTCAGGGCATCTACAATAGCAGCAAGCATTCTTAACCAGTAAGCCATTATTAACTTTTAGTTTATATGCATAACGACATGTGGTGGTTGCTCAGCTTTAATGAAATCTATTCATTCATGTTTGTGGTTTCAATAAGCCCCCAAAGCCACCTGGATTTATGCCCTGGTCTGACACTTGCAAATGTAGTTAAGGTTAAAACTAGTTCTGCTTATATCTATTCACACAGTGCTATTTCTGAGGAGCAAACCAGATAGATACTTACTAAACATATCCTTATATTTTTGTACCTAGTATAAAGTGGGAAACATTGTAAAAATAACTTTCTAGGTGGCCAGTTAAATAAATGACAATATACAAAAATGAAAGGTACACAGCCAAGAGATGAATAGGTAAACCATTAAGTGTTGGATAAGGAATAATGACAGCTAAATCAAAGTGAAGACTATCAGAGGGCTAGAGAGATAGGGCTAAGCAGTTAAGAACACTGGCTGTTCTTCCAAAAGACCTAAACACACAGAGAAGATGAGAAGAAACAAACAAATGATTATGGCTATCAAAAAGGCCAAGGGAACAGATGAGAAGATATATACTTTTTTTTCTCTGTGTAGACCAAGCTGGCTTTGTGTACTTTTATTTTATTTTGTAAGCTGCTTTGATCACGGTGTTTTATCAGATTAATGGAAAATTAATACAAATAGGTTGGCTTCAAACTCACAACTATCTTTCAAAGTACTAGTGTACAGGCATGTACTGCCATACCCGATTTGTACTTAAATCCCATCCCCCTAGCCCCAGTTTTTCTCTGTATAGCCTTGGTTGTCCTGGAACTAGCGCATAAACCAGGTTGGACTCACACAGAGATCCACCTGCCTCTGCTTCCCCCAGTGTTGGGGTTAAAAGCGTGTACCACAACCCCTAAAAAACTTTTAACATGCAAATATTATAACTCTAAAGGAAAACTCCTCTCCATTAAGCTAGGACAAAAACTTCACCTCATTATACTTAATTTGCTAGAAATGAGAGAAGTGGAGGTACTTCTCTATGAGGGCCCGAAAGGTTTTCTGAGTCAGTAGATTAATAGATTTAGATTCTGGTTGCATTTACTGCTGCTCCTGACTACAATGGAGATAGGCTGTATTTCAGATTTGAACGATTACATGTAACTTATCAAAAAACTTGCACTTGTACTACCACTTATGGTCTCATATCTACTTGCTAAAAAATCTTAGACTAGTTACTAACAAAAAATATGACCTACAGATGTTTATAACAAAAAAAAAAAGCAAACAGAATCTTAAACAGAACCATCACCACAACTTTATGTTGTAAAGTACTTACTAGTTATGGCTGTACCAATGTAATACATTTCAGTCAAAGAGTCTACTATCTGTTTGAGGTTCCTCACACAGCCAACGGCTAATGCTACAAGTAACTCAAAACCAGCATTAATGGTAGCTGGTGAGCCACAGACAGGAATGGCCTGTTCAGCTGGGAGTTCTCCATTTCTCATATACTGGAGGTAAACATTGGATGCAGGAAAAATAAAATCGTCGATTAATTCCTAAACAGTTGAAAGAAAGGATTATATATTAGCAGTGACATTCTGGAAAGAGAATAAGTTGGTTAGAATTTAAAGCTACAGACAGAAAATGTGGGTTTTTTAGTGAAAATATTTCACTTTTAAACACTATTTACCAACACAGAGAATTTCTTATATTAATGAGATTAAGGCATAACTGTTGCAGTACCCAACAAATCTATATTTTACATTTACTTTTTTCTTTTTCTTTTTTTTATTTATTTTTTATTTTTATTAATTTATTCTTGTTACATCTCAATGTTTATCCCATCCCTTGTATCCTCCCATTCCTCCCCCCCTCTTTTTCTTTTCTTTCTTTCTTTCTTTTTTTTTTTTTTTTTTTTTTTAATTTGAGAAAAGAGTCTCTATGTAGCCCTGGCTGTTCTTGAATTCCAGAGATCCTTATGCTCAGTTCTATTTTATATTTACCTTAAAAATCAAGTGGCTATCAATATAAGCCAATTTAGAATAAAATTATACTAAAATGACTTTTTGGGGGGGGGCTCTCAATTACCCTGTTAAAAACACTCAGCAAGCCAGGCATTGTGGCACACGCCTTTAATCCCAGCACCCGGGAGGCAGAGGAGGCGGATCTCTGTGAGTTTGAGGCCAGCCTGGTCTACAAAGTGAGTCCAGGACAGCCAGGGCTAACACAGAAAGACCTTGTTTTAAAAAACAAAAAACAAAACACCACTCAGTAAAGGGCTAGAGAGATGGCTCAGAGGTTAAGAGCACTGGCTGCTCTTCCAGAGGTCCTGAGTTCAATTCCCAGCAACCACATGGTGGCTCACAACCATCTGGGATCTGATGCCCTCTTCTGGCATGCAGGTGTATATATAAATAGAACACTCATACATACATATAAATAAATTAATTAATAACACTCATCAAAGAATTAAATTCTTTGGTGAATGTACGACATAGTCTTTACAAAACATAGGATGCCAGGTATGGTGGCACATACTTTTAATCTTAGTATTTAGGAGTCAGAGGCAGGCAGATCTCTGTGAATTCCAAAATAGTCAAAACTATATAGACTACATCTTCAAAAAGGAAAACAAAACAAAACAGATGCTTGATTCATTTAAATAGCCTTAGGAACAGTTCAGATTCTTCAAAAATTAAAAATGAAGTAACACTTTATACTGACATGTAATTACATGTAATACCTAGAAAAATGCTATGGCCACTGGAAGACACAACTGCTCTACATTGTATAAACAGATGTTGTAACCTTGATAAAGATTTTTTTCTTTAAAGATTTTTAAAATATTAAAGATTTATTTATTTATTAAGAATACAGTGTTCTTGCACATGTGCCTGCACACCAGAAGAGGGCACCAGATCACATTATAGATGGCTGTGAGCCATCTCCTCTGCCCCTGGTAAAGATTCTTAAAAGGCAGAGGTGACTGTTCTTCCAAAGGACCTAGGTTCAATTCCCAGAACCCACTTGGCAGTTCACAACTGTGTGTAATTTCAGTTCCAGGGGATATGACACTCTCACACAAAGAGGCTTAACACCAATTTATAAAATAAAGATTTTTTTAAAAGCAGGTTTTATAAAAGGTCAAGATATCACACCAAAGGCCTAGTACAGATTCAATGACAACACTTAGAAGGTTACGATATGTAGTTTAGAATCAAGAACACAAACTTACTTTAATGAGATTAGCACCTCCCTTTTCACAACCAATATGAAACTTTTTCTCAGGAGTCTGAAAAGCCAGTAGCTCTTTTGTAACCCCAAGGTGTCCTTCCAAGATCGTCTCTTCAACACCTGTCTCACCCGTTCTTTTAACATCATCCTGCCAAAGGAAAAAAAGGTAAATGCTTAACTTACGAAACGGAGGAATCTGAACAAGACAGCTAAAAGGACATGGGCCAATTCCTCTAAATCTTTCTAGTCAAGCAAGTTTAAATTACTTTAAATTTTATAGGCATATGATTTGCAGATTAATATAAGAAATGCTAATCTGAGGGCTAAAATCTGTTGTGGTTGGGGTGTGCACTGTCCTTCAAAAGGATCCTATGTCTGAACACTTGGTCCTAGCTTTGGGGTGCTATTTGGGACACCTAAGAAAACTCCAGAAGGTGGAACCTTCCTGGAGGAAATACATTAGTTAGAAGGGCGTGTTTGTTGGCTTTGAGTTTTTGCCTGATTTACATTCTATCTCTGGCTATTCAGTTTCAATGTGAATGACCACCTTCCTGCTTCTGGTGCAATTCCTTCCCTTGACATGACAGACTGTTAACCCCTTCTCCCTTGTTTTTGTTGGGATAGCATATCACAGCAACAGAAAAGTAACCAATATATATATATATATCTCCAGAAATAAATTTGCATGTAAGGAGTCAAAAAACATATGATCAAAATTAGTGTATTTGACTACTTTTGGTTTTCTTTTGGAGGAGGGGAATAGGCCACCAGCATTTTCTTTAAAATAACAACGTGATGAATAGCAAAAAGCTAAAACTGTAACAAAAACTTAGTATAACAACCCGACACCCTACTCTGACCAAAAAGGTCTCACTATGTAACCCTGAATTCAGAAATGTTACTAGGGCTAAAAAGCATGTAACCACCATGCTTAGCTTGTATCTACCTCTTAAGCACACATCTTCTATAAGTAGTAATGCATTCATTCTGTAAAGCACAATGCAACAAAAAAATCTGTTCTAGTTTGGAGTTTCTTCACCAAATGTTCTAAACTATGAACCATTTATTAATGAAACACTATTTCTTAATGATAGAAACAAACAGTATTAACTGTGACTTACCCTAATTCTTTTAAGCCAATCAATTTCATTATTGAGAAGAACTTCAGCATTGGGTACATTAATGTTACTGTTGTAAGCATAATTAAGAAGGTGCCTTAAAAGAGTAAAGTAGTCGCCTGAATGTTTAGCCCTCTCTCTGGCTGTGCTCTGAAAATGATAAAATACAGTTTAATGAGTCAATATGTTCATGCTTAGAATACCCTTTTTAAAAACCCTGAGGTAACAAATGTTTTACTGTTAATAAAACCAGTATAGACAGCCCTAACTGATATAAGCTAGACTCAAATTCTTGAGTATCCTTCCTTGATGAAGGGATTAGTTACACGGGTAAACATATTTTTAAGTGTCTTACCCCCAAAACAGTAAAGAGCAGAGTAATGAAGAAAAGTAGAGGCCTGTGTCCCATGCAACATCTGGTGCACATTAAGAAGAATTGTTCCTGTGCCACTTGACGAACAGTTCTAAAATGGAAATTATTTACATTTAATATATTGTTTTCTCTTGGGGAGGGGGAATGGATATTATTGAGAACATAAATTAACATGCATTTAAACAGTCATGAGAAAATACATAAGTAGATGAGGTTACCACTTCATGTCAAAGGCTATGACCTAATACTGTCACTAAAGAGTTTGAGAGATGCTTTCTAATCTTTCTCCAAACAGGCTAAAAACTCTAATGCTCTATAGCAAACCTTAAAACTCCTCTACCAGCGAGCTGCACACCTTTAATTCCAGCACTCTGGAGGCAGAGGCAGGTGGATTTCTGTTGAGTTCAAGGCTAGCCTGGTCTACCAAGCAAGTCCAGGACAGCCAAGGATATAAAATGAAACCATGTCTTGAAAAACAAAAATTAAAAAATTAAAAAAAAACCCCATATACCTACTAACTCTCTTACAAAGAAATTTCATCCAACGGTACTTGAGAAGAAGGGCCAATAAGCATTATGGTATCACAGAAAAGATACCGCTACAGGCGTTCCTTATACCACAGTATTGCTTCCAAAAGCATGCTCTCCCCACATGAGAACAGCCACATGAGGAAATGCCAATTTTTTCAATCTAAAGAAATGGTGATAGGCCTGGCCAAGAATGTGGTGATAAATCTTTCAAGCAATTCTGACATTCTAGAGAATGTCAGGACAGAGAACCACTGTGTTTATACAGTCGTTCCTCTAAGATGATTCATGACATGGGAATTTTATTTAACCATTATGAATTAATCTTTTTCAGCAAGGCTGTACTATATACCCTTCACTAGAATAAACGCTCCAACTCCAAGGGGGCAGAGCTATCTCTTTTGACACGGTGCTTCTACAACCCCAAAGAGTATCTGAGATATAAACTTGTGTTCAAGAACCAGTTACAGTTAAATCAATGACAATACAACCTTCAGACCTGGGCCTGAATTTAAGATTCCTTTCAAGTAGAGAATGCTCAAATGGTAATGTCTAGGCAAAATATAAAATTATCAAAAACATCAAAATGTGAAGCACCTCTGGTCCCAAGTACATAAGAAAGAGCGATTTACTGTAAGAGGGGAAAAAAAATTCAGATACCTTAAAAAATAATTGACATCTTAATCTTCTAAGTATACTAAATCTAGGTGGATATTACTATTACAGACAAGTTAAGAAAAACAATGAGATGAAGTGCTTCAGAAAAAGAGGGGTTAAATAAGGGCAATGGATACAGCTCAGTGGTAGAGAACTGCTTGCCTAGCAGCTCAGGGCCCTGGGTTCTAACCACTATCACAGAAACCCGGCTACGTAACACACAAATAAAAGCGAGGGGGCAAAATAGTTTTCTAACTTACACAGTGGCAATCTTATCAACAAAATAACAGAAAACCTATTACACTAAATTCCTTTTAGTCTAGATATGAAAAACTTGCTAATTGAAGGATTTTGAAAGAAAATCAAGAGAGCAACAAAAAAAAATCTACTCTAAGGTTTGACTTCATTAAAAGTGTTGACTTATCAGCTTTCCTTCCTTTACAACCACCATGCAAATGCATTATTAACACTACAATGATTCATCCTAGTCTCCTTTTCAATGTACAGAGCTGTCCAACTATGTTCAAATTTTCTCAAAGAGGTAATAGCAAGCTTCCACTGTTCTGTACTTGCTTCGATCCCATGAAAAACACTTTTTTCTTTTATTGGTTTTTCAGGTTTCTCTGTGTAGCCTTGGCTTTCCTGGAACTTACTCTGTAGACCAGGCTTACCTCAAACTCAGATCTGTCTGCTTCTGCCTTCCAGTGCTGGGATTAAGGACATGTGCTGCTAACCACCACTACTTCACTGAAAAAGAGTTTCTTAATGGGTCAGACTGGCTGTTTTCAAAGAAATTACTCAAGGTCTTTTTCTGATCAGTAAACATTCTCATTCATATTCTACATCATATTTGTGTGTTGTCAGGAGTAGACAAGTTGTACCTGATGCATTAGCGATACCAATTAGATTTTGTGGGGTTTTTGTTTGCTTTGCTTTTTGTTTTTCAAAGCAGGGTTTCTAGAACTTGGCATGTCCGAGAACTAGCTCTGTAGCTGAGCTCAAACTCTGGCCTCTAACTCAGAGATCTGTCTGTCTCTGTCTTTAGTCTCACCAATAGTGAGATTAAAGGTAAGCACTCCTACCACCTCTCAGCTGTGGTTGTTTTTAGTTTTCTTTTCTTTTTTTTTTTTCTTTTGAGACATAGACTTGTTATGTAGCCCTAATTGTCCCAGAACATGTAGAGCATCCTGGCCTCAAATTCACAGAGATCCCCTTGCCTCTGCTGCCAGGGTATGTGCCATCATGCCTGGGCTAATTAGCTTGCCTAATTACCTTACATGTCAAGACCAGCATCAGACTAGCATAAAAGGGTGGAAACCATTTTCTACACATTTGAATGCCTAAACTTGAATGATTTGTTCAAAACAGCATTACTGATACTGGTAAAATGCTCTTGAAATGGAAAGATGAGGGATTTATTATGATCAATTTATCTTTATAAAATGCATGTTCATATGGTAGCACTTTTTATAAATTTCACATTAAATTAACAGTTGGCACAGACAGGAGATCAATGTTCTATCCAACTTTGACAAGTAAAACTAAACATATTTAAGGGAGGGCAAACATTAAGTGAAATTTTCTTCAACATTAATGTACCACAGAGAGTATTTGGTTTCTGTAATATCTTGTGCTAACATAAGTTTGACTCTACTTACAAAAACAAGATCAAGTTTTTTAAAAATTGAAAATAGAAACTTACTTGCTATGACAGTGCAATAGTAGGTCAATAATAAATGTCTGCCAAGCTTTTTCTTTACTTAGAGCATCTAAGGCTGTTGGAATCAAGGCGAAACACAATGTCATCACTTCCAATGCTTCACAGCAAACCTGTTCATCTTCAAGGTCTGGCTCATTGGCTGCATTGGTCTGCAAAATTGTAATTGGGAACAAATTATTTAACAAAGCTTTTAAAGAAAAACCATATGTAATATAAAAGTGTAAGGGAAAACTCCTGGCTGGGGAACAGAGGAAATAAGAAACGGAAGAAAGAGAAGCAAGAACAAAAATTCTGTTACAAAAGTGCAATTTACTCAAAGGAAGGATAGCAGGCTACCAAGAAGTAACTTGATACCCTATGAGCATATACATGGGGAGGAGGTCCCCCTCAGTCAGTCATAGAGGAGGGGAGTAGGGTGAAAGCAGGAGGGAGGGAGGAATGGGAGGATATAAGGGATGGGATAACAATCGAGATGTAATATGAGTAAATTAATTTTAAAAATCCAATTCTTTTCAAGTCAATTTAGAAATTACTTAAAAGAAAAATCCTTTATCACTTCAAAAGCTTAGTGCTTAAAAATTCACCTACTCAGTTAAAATACTTGGTCCCTCTCCTTACCCATATTTCGAGGCCTTTTCGAATAGTATGGAAACAACTATAATAAAAAGTAAAGTCTAAGGCTATGACCCAAAAGGGGTTGAAGACATAATGAGCATATATAATATATCATTAAGCACTATGTAGTGAGACGCTCCTAAAGGCCTTCTGAACCAACAACCAACCATTCCTTATGAACCACTCTGGCACAATACAGAGGAAATGGTAAAGCAGATCCATTATATATAGCTTTTCTACTGTGTTACTTTATTTAAAAAACACAAACAAACTACAATCTCTGTGGACAATTGCTCAGAAAGGGTTTGAAATTTTTCCTAATCCAAAATATGCTGTGATTTTACTCAAAAGCCAGTACTATAGTAGATGTAGCTGAAATAGGGTGTCAATTATTTTGCGGAATATGTATTCAATATGAATACATATTCAATATGAAGGGGATGCTACTATATTCTTAAGAATGTAGGAGTGGGGGGCTGAAGAGATAGCTCAGAGATCAAGAGCACTGTCTGTTCTTCCAGAGGTCCTGAGTTCAATTCCCAGCAACCACATGGTAGTTCACAACCATCTATAACGTAATCTGACACCCTCCTTCTGGCCTGTATGTGCAGGCAGAGCACTCATATACATATAAATAATTTTTTTAAAGGAAAGAATGTAACAGTATGGGCTGGAGAGCTGATTCAGTGGTTAAGAGCACTTTTTGCTCTTACAAAAGAACCGGGGTCCATTCAAAGCATCTGTATAGTAGCTTTCAAGGACCACGCCTTCATGGCACGTATACATGCATGTAGACAAAACACTCATAAAGATTTAAAAAAGTAAAAAGAATAAAATAAATAGAACTAAAAAAAAAAAAAAAAAATCCTACGAATGCAGCAGTATCCAAAGAACAGGTATACACGACAGAACCCTAACTTACAAAGGACTAAAAAATAATGGGAAAAAATTTAGAAAAAGCATAGTTTTTGAGATAGTCTGACTTCAGTTAAATGGAAAACCTATCCATCTATTTATGCACTTATTTATTTATTTGTTTGTTTGTTTAACGAGACAATGTTTCTCTGTGTAGTCCTGGAACTCAACTCTGTAGACTGAGGTGGCCTCAAACTCAGGGGCCCACCCGCCTCTGCTTCCTAATGCTGGGATTAAAGGGGTACAACACCACCATCTAGAAAATTTATTTATTTTTCATTTTATGTGCATTGGTGTTTTGTCTGCATGTATGTCTGTATGAGGGCGTCAGATCTTGGAGTTACAGACAATTGTGAGCTGAAATGTGGGTGCTGGGATTTGAACCCTGGTCCTCTCCAAGAGCAGTTAGGTGCTTTTAACTGCTGAGCCATCTCTCCAGGCCATTCCATTTTTAAAGTAGCGTCATAGCAGGATTAAATTCTTTATTTTCAAAGTAAATCTTATTGTTAGGAGGTGGTCTGGTGTATTTTGATGCTAATTAATAAAAAGCCATCGCACCTGGGCAGGGCAAATGGGATAGATTCCCAGGCACGAGGAGACAGAGAGAATCTTGGGAAGGAGAGACAGGAGAAGAGGAGAGAGGGAAAGAAGGCTGACATCGGTTAGGTGGAGGAGAGAACACATGGCCAGCGTGGATGGAGATTTGGCCCAGATGAAGAACATTAGCAAGTATTTGGGATTGTGGATGGGAGGTAGCTTGATAGAAATTATTAGAAACAGATGGCATGGGATATAGGACTGGTATGGAGTATGGAATACCTGCTCCACTATGGGAAGTCGTTTACAAAATTGAATCTGCCCTGCCAAGTTAACTAAGGCTATTTTAAAATGTAACAAGTGTCTGTGTCTTGAGTGATTGCTAGTGGGTTAGAAAATATTGCAATAATAATAATTATAGGCCTGATAATAATAATAACTAGGCCAACTGGTAATATAACAGCAACAAACTATAGCTACAATTTAATAACTATGCAAGTGATTATATTTTTAAAGATAAACATAGTAAAAGTGTAGCCATATGCACATTAACATTCATTTATATATAGGGGAAAATAGTTTTTACATTTCTTACCTTCTCATAAATTTTTGTGATTTCTTCATTTGGGCTGAATACCAGTTGTAAACCTCCACATCCTGATGTCCAAATAATTTTTTGTATAGCTCTAATTACACATATGTCAGGCATGTATCTTGAAGCCTATTAAAATAATAATTAAAACTGTTGGTAAGATTATTCATGTTAGCCAGACAGTGGTAGTGCACACGTTTTAATCCCAGCACTCGGAAGGCAGAGGGAATCTCTGTGAGTTCCACAACAGCCTGGTCTACAGAGAGTCCAGGATAGCCAAGACTACACAGAGATCATAGAAAATTACAACCATTGCACTCCCAGGAGTCAACTCAAAGAGAAAAAGAAAGTTCAAATTATGGTATAATATTTTCATAATACTTTTATTCATATCTAAAAGGGGAACACTCAAAGTGTATTTTCTCAATAAAAAATGGAATAATCTCAATAATATATTACTTTTATTATCTATATATGATGCATTTGCTTATTTATGTGGTTCTGAATATATGCATGCATGCGCATATATACATACATACATACATAACATATATATGTTTTTGAAACAGGGTTTCAGCTCTGGCTGTCGTGGAACTCACTTTGTAGACCAGGTTGGCCTAGAATTCACAGAGATCTGCCTGCTTCTGCCTCCCTAGTATTGGGATTAAAGGTATGAGCCACCATAGCTGGTTTATTATTTTTTTTTAAGATTTATTTATTAATTATGTATGTACACCTGCAGGCCAGAAGAGGACATCAGATCACATCATAGATGGCTGTGAGCCACCATGTGGTTGCTGGGAATTGAACTCAGGACCTCTGAATGAATAGTCAGTGCCCTTAACCGCCAGCCTCCATAATTGGTTTATAATGGAATAATAGTTAACAAAAATGAATGAACTACTGAGTCTTATAACACTGCCAACTAAAAGTCATTATTAACTTTTTAAATTTATTTTTTGAAATTGGGTCTTGCAATGCAAGCTGGCCTTTTATTTGTTAGCTTTCTGCTTCAATCTCCCAAGTGTGGGATTATATGCACATGGTCTACCTGGATTAAACTCAAAAAAATTAACTCTTTTGTAGGGACCAAAAAGTTACTGATTATGTACACTCTTAAAGAATGTTATGTATTATACAAAAAGTTGAAAATAAAGTACTAATAATACTAATTTTAGAAAAACATTATCTAGACTGAAATAGTAAAATATGAATGACTTAAAAAAGTTGTTTTAGGAGTTAGAGAGATGGCTCAGTGGTTAGGAGCATTGGCTGCTCTTCCAGGGGAACCAGGGTTCAGTTCTCAGCATCCAAATGAAAGCTCAGAACCATCTGTAGCTCCAGTTCCAGGGGATCTAAATGCCTTCTTCTAATCTCCAAGGGCATCAGGCATGCCAGACATGCAAGATGAACACAGACATATTACATGTAGGCAAAACACAAATAAAATAAAAAATTTAAATATGAAGTAAATTTGATAATTAAAACATTGTATATATGTCCTATATAACTTTTATAATACTAACCTCATCAGAAATCTGCTGAGCAAGACGAACAGACACATTTCTAAGCATGCATTCAGATGATGGGTTAGGAATGCTCTGAAGGGCACTTTGTAGCACCACCGCTTGATCATGAGTTACTTGGTTGACCTGGAAAAAAGTTAACCATTTTACTTGAATACTCTATGACTTGACTCAATCATCTGTACTCCATTCAACATTTCCTCCGGATGTTTTCATTCCACATTCAAACATAAAGCACTCCACCCCGCCAACATGGTATGCAAGTGGCACAAATTTCTCCACAATCACCTATTCCAGATTAATTTAATCCATGTCTCTACAAACAGATCAAGTCCGATCTCATCTAAAGATACAGTAAATCATAATGTCTTTTACATGTGTATCCTGCTTATAATCTCCAGTTATCAAATTCTACTTTGAAAATCAGAAAAAATAAAAAATAAAACTGAGCTGGGGGTGGTGGTGCATGCCTGTAATCCCAGCACTCAGAGAGGCAGAGGCAGGCAGATCTCTGTGAGGGCAGCCTGGTCTACAAGAGACTCCAGGACAGAGAAACCCTGTCTCAATAAACTGAAACCAAAAAGAAAAAAAAAAAAAAAACCAAATGGGATAAGACAATTATTGAGGGATGAAGAGATGGCTCAATGGTTAGGAGCACTGGCTGTTCTACCGAAGGAGCCTGGTTTATTTCCAAGCACCCAGATGGCAGCTCACATCTGTCTGTAATCTCAGTTAAAGGTGATCCAACACTCTCTCAGAGGTAAGTGCAGGAAGAACAGCAATGTACGTAAAATAAAAAATAAGTATTCTTTAAAAGAAGAAATTATAACTGCCTCCAAGTCTCCCATTATTCTGTCTTAAATATTGGCAATTACCTAAAATTACTCCCTCTCACTTTCAATCTCCACTGCCTTTTAGGATTGATAGTAGGCAAATCTTGGGTATAAGTGAAAAATTCTATTAACAAGATACCCATGGAAAGAAAATTTCTTAGAATTACTAAGAAATTTAACCTTAAAATTTTTTTATCTACAATTAGAGATCTTAAATAACCAAAACAAGTCTGTATTACCGATGTCAGAGGATTCACGCCTTCTACACCTGGCTGACAAGCTTCTGCCACAGCTCGAACATGGCCATAGCCAATGGCAGTTAGTAACAGTTTGGCTATTTTAAGAGCATTGAGGTAGGCACCCCTTCGAGTTTCCATATCTGCATTTGGTAGGAAGTTATTTCTGGTTAGCATACTCAGGACAAGGGGCAGACCACCACTTTTCAAGAAGTGAAACTGAAAATCAGAGGAATCATCCGCCAGGGGTGCACCAGCAGGCATTAACAAGGCATAGACTACCTGAAAATAAAAGGGGGAAGGGAAAAAGAGAAGGATTGTATTAAAAGGGATTTAAAATTCAACCTCGATTTCAGCAAGAAGACTGCTAAGACATTATTGGTCATTTCAAAACCACCTTGTTATAATCTTATCCAAAATTGTTCACAGTAGTACACAGATCAAATTTAAAGAACAAGAACTACATTCAAAATGAAAAACAAAACCAAAAAACTAACCTCAGTTAGGTATAGCACTTGAGAGGCAGAAGGACCAAAGAAAAGTGAGTCAAGAGACGGACTAAGGCTGCTTTCTCCAAGTTTGGCATGGTCCAAACAAATAGCTCTTAATTTTTCTATTGTTGTGCTATCTGTAAAAGAGAGAGGCATAGTCTGAAATAAAACACAATTCATATTTATAGCACTTCTAGCATTTTCAAGAGCATGAAACAGCCAACAGTTTACTTGAGCTATACATTCAATCGAATCTCTAAAACACAGGACCATACTTGAGTTAACTTAAAAGCAAAAAATGAGAAGGAAACAAACCACCAACCAGGGCCTTTTTTAATCAGTCAGCCTAAACACAAGGGAACAAACAGCCTCTCATCCAGGAGCCTCCCATCAGCATGCTCTATTTAGCTGCAGGAGACTGATGTAAAACAAACAACTTTGAGAGGAAGCATAAATAACAACAACAGTTCTTCCAAATTTATTTGTCTTATGACATTATATATTACCTAGTTTGTCTGACTGAGAGACATCCTAGTACTAAAAAACTGAACCTTAAAAAAAAAAAATTCAAAATTGAAGGGAAAAAAAATAAAGCATGGCACTGTGGTACACATCTTTAGTCTCAGCTCAGAGGCAGGCAAATTTGAGTTCAGGGACAGCCTGGTGTACATATTGAGTTCTAGGACACCCAGAGCTACCTAGTGATACCTGTCCAAAAACAGTAACAAAAACAAAAACAAACAAAAAAGCAAAAACATTATGTGTAGGATGTAACCAAAAAGAAGTAGAAGAGAAGAAATGAGTTCAACTGAGATGGTTCAGTAGGTAAATGTCCTTACCAAAAACTGGTGGGTAACCTGAATTCAATTCCCAGAACCTACATGGTAGAAAGAGGAAACTGATTCCTGATGTCATCCTCTGACCTCCACACAAACTGTGGTGTACACACACAGACACACCCACACACAAAGCATATATATATAGCAACAAAAAAAATTGTGGGGGTTGGAGAGATGGCTCAGAGGTTAAGGGCACTAACTGCTCCTCCAGAGGTCCTGAGTTCAATTTCCAGCAACCACATGGTGGCTCACAATCATCTATAATGTGATCTGATGTCCTCTTCTGGCCTGCAGGGGTACACACAGGCAGAGCACTGTATACATATTAATAATCTTTTTTAAAAAGTTCGCAACCAAGCACAGTAGTGCATGCTGTAAAGTCCCAGTACCCAGTAAAGGCAGTCAAATTGGAGTTCAAAGCCAGCCTAATCTGCATAGCAAGTTTCAGGCCAGCAAGGAATATACAAAAAAGAAAAAAAAAATACTTAAAAGAAAGCAATGGCCAAGGGTGAGGGGTATGGGGTTGGGGGGGGGGGGGGGGGGTTTGTGGCACCAGCAGTGGCACACACCTATAATCCCAGCACTCTGGAGCCAAAGGCAGGTGGATCTCTATGAATTTGAGGCAAACCTGGTCTACAGAGTTTCAGGAAGCCAAGGATACACAGAAAAACCTTGTCTTGAAAGACCAAAAAGGAAGGAAGAAAGCAAGCAATGAATTCTAAAGAAATCATTTAATGCTCAGGTGTGTGAACCAATGGATTGCTCTACGGCCATTCCAGCTCTTACACATATGTATACCGAAATAATTTTAGGACCCTGATCATATGTAAATTTTTTATTGTAAAATATAGACTTAGAAAACAAAACAACAACAACTATCAGGGCTAGAGATATGGCTCAGAGGTTAAGAACACTGGCTGATCTTCCAAAGGTTCTGAGTTCAATTCCCATCATGACTCACAACTGTCTGTAATGAGATCCGGTGCCCTCTTCTGGTGTGCAAGCCTACATGCAGGCAGGACA
The DNA here is from genome assembly GCF_903995435.1 of Acomys russatus. Lineage (NCBI taxonomy): Eukaryota > Metazoa > Chordata > Mammalia > Rodentia > Muridae > Acomys > Acomys russatus. Next base: position 14,259,904 of record NC_067169.1, read on the forward strand.
CTATACACATAAATAAATAAATGAAATGAATGAATGAATCTTTAAAAAAAAACTATTCATAATCTTGCCATCAATAGATGGCCATAGTCTTGGGGTATTTTTTAGAAGATGAAGGACAATTTTATTAGAACTTAAAGAAAAACCTCAGGGCTTTAAAAATTAATATTTTAATAATATAATTATAAAAGCAATATAATCATAATTACAACAAAAATATTCTTTATATTAAACTCTTAGGAAAACAACTCACTCAGCCTGGTAAGCTGTAAAACCTCAGTAGCTGCCTGAAGGAGGCAGAAAACATGCTTCCCTTAACAGCTGGGCTTTGCCCCCAGTACTTTCAGCTTTCTTTTTCTGTCTAAAGCTTCACTCCCTGCCAAGTGGCTTCTTGTCTACCACGTGTCTGACCTCCTGTACAGCTTAAATGTAAGCATGACTTTCCTTCTCCTTCATTTGTGGACCAATTACATAGTGAACTAATAATGTAAAAAGGAGGAAGAGCTGTCAATAAATTATCAAGGTATGTACAGCAGTAAGGAACAACAACAAAAACTCTGCATCTTGCCCACTCAAAGGACAGAACAAGACCAAAAAGAGAACTACTACAGTAAATGACACGAAAATCTTGGAATCATTTGATTTAAAATATAACATGTTTTGATCATATTTTTCCACTCTCCAAACTTCACCCACATCCCTACCCATCTATTCTTTCTAAAAAACAAAACGAAGCAAACAGGAAACTATTAAGGCAGACCTATTGATCCCTCCAATCCTTCCTATGTACCATTCCCCTCAAATTCACAGCCTCTATTTCTGTTAGACACGTAGAGGTATCATTTCAAGGATGAACGTTGGTATTGAATAACCATTTGGGGGGAGGGGCTCTTCTTGAGGGAAAAAAATGCTGTTCTCTATATTCCTTAGTTTTCTAGAGTTAAGGACCCATGAAATTAGCTCCTTTCATGTTAGCACATCTACTGGTGGTATCCTTGTTTGGGGCCCCATTTAAGCAGTATATAGATGATATTTAATGGGTAAATCATTTTCCTTTCCTTTAAAAAGTTTTCAATTAAATTTATTTATGTTTGTGTTCTTGTTTCTTATGTGCCTGTGCCATGGGCACACAAGTGGTTATCAGAGTATACTTGGAATTCCTTCTCTCCTTCCACCACGTGAGTCCCAGGGATCAAATTCACGTTTTCAAGGTTGGTGTCAAGCACCTTTACCTGCTGAGTCATCTTACTGGCCACTGGCCCCAGGCAAACAGGTTCTGCAAATGGCCACAGTACCTATTTTAGGATTTTGGGCAACATAATCTCTGCTACTGAGCTCTCAGCTGTTGATGAACAATACATATGAATGACTAACTAGCTATAAGCCAGCAAAACTGAAAAGATTATGGATACTAAAATTTAAATTTCATAGAATCTGGAGTCAAAAATAAATAAATATTCTTAAAACTTTTTAAAGTTACATTTATTTGTATGTTTGACTGAATGAACAAATGTGTGGGTCCCAGGTATCTAACCATAGGCACACAACTTTATGCACCCATTGAGCCATCTCACAAGACCCCAAAAAGATATTCTCTTGATTTTATCTCAGCTCATAGATTATTTAGACACTTTCTTTGGATGTAGGCTATATACAATTAAGTTGTGGAAAAATTCTGGCCTACAGGCTAGTTTACCACCTACTACTATGCCGTTCACTTAGAAAAATAAGTTTTAATATACATTCCTATCATTAGAATGCATTGTATCATCATTGAAAACATCTTACCTGGTGGCATAAGTTTCATCAGCACTCTTGCTCCATCTCTAAGAGGTGGCATATTTAGGCTGCTCCCTAAGTCTGCAACTTGCCAAAGGAAAGAGATGTATCTGGGATGAAGTGACATTATCTAGAATACAAAATAAACAAATAATTAGCTGTAATTTTCTCATTGGCTTCAAAAAAAAGTTCTTTCTTCCTAAAAGCCTATGACCAAAGTTTGTTCCTGTTATTTGTCATTCTTCCTCATCTAACCTTTATAATTTTTTTCGAGACAGGGTTTCTCTGGACTTGCTTTGTAGACCAGGCTGGCCTCAAACTCACAGTAATTTGCTTGCCTCTGCCACCCCAGTGCTGGGATTACAGGCATGCACAACAAATTATCTTCATGATACAGACCTAACACATTATCTGAGCCACATTTGTAATAGCTTTCTACTTCTTCTCACCTACATATGACTTAAGAAGACTGAACCTGGTGAACTGCAAAAATGCCACTACTAACCTCCTAACCACCTGGTTCTTGAACTGCAATCGCTGGTGTTACCGTAACCATTAAAGTTCTTAATTAGAGGGGAGAAAGCAGAGTTCTAGAGTAAGGGATGCCACTGTTTTCTCTGGATACAATGAAAAAGATTACAGGTATTCTCCTACATACAAAGTTTTGAAAGGATCCAATTCTTACAAGACAAATATGTTAAAACAGTAGTAACTTTCTAAATTTATATATTGAAATGTTATTATTAAATTCCAATAGATCAATTATATACAAATATAACCAAATGATAACTATAGGAAAGTTTTGTTTTTAAATTTCAATTCACTTACACGTACCATTCAAAGGACTTTATTGAAGCTGAGGAATAATTATACAGATATTTTGCCTCATTAAGCAAAGAGTTCAACAACAACAAAAAAAATGTTAATGTACTTGTCTTTTCTTAGCAATTCAAGCATAAGGCCTTGCACTACAGAACCTACTTACCACTCCGGGCAAACAGCTTTCCACTTCTGGATTGGGGCCGTCACTATAATGATTACCATGGTTTCCCGGAGATCCAGTTGAAGAATCAGAAGAGCTATCAGGACTTGAAGGCATGTTGGAGCTTATTTGTGTTAGTTTGGCTGTTATTAGCTGAAAATGATACATATTAGAATCAAAGACAAGAAAAAAAAAAACAACATAAACCAGAAAACTTGGAACCTAGTGATATACCAACAATTAAATCCAAAACTACATAGTGGGATTGGAGAGTTGGCTCAGTGAATAAGAGCACTAGCTACACCGACTGCAGTGGCATATGCCTTTAATCCCAGCACTTGGGAGGCAGAGTCAGGGCGGATATCTGTGAGCCAGCCTGGTCTACAAAGCGAATCTAGCACAGCCAAGGCTGCACAGAGAAACCCTGTCTCAAAAGAGAGAGACAGAGAGAGAAGAAAAAGCACGGACTACTCTTGTAGGATGCCTGGGTTCAGATTCACAGCACCCATATAGTAGTTCACAACTGTCTATAATTCCAGTTTCAGGCACATACATGGTACAGACATACATGCATGCATGCAAAACAATCATACACATGAAATAATTCCACAAAAACCAGATGGTAGTATTTATAAAAATACTCTCTCATAACCATTTGTTTTTCACATATTATATTCAAAGTGTCCCAATAATTCTCTGAATTAGTGTTGTAACAATGAAATACAGGCTGAGGTTTTAGTTAAAAAAATGTTTGGGTGGTAACTGCATATACTTACTGATTTATCTTTTAGGTTTAGTTGTCCAATCAACTTCCTGTCATCTCCAGGATCAATCAGCTCACCACCCACAAAGAGTTCAATTTTTGTATGAGCTACATTGGCTTTAATACGATTGAGAATACATCGTCGAACTGAACCAATGGTATCATTTGTATGAGACCAAACCTCCAAGTCATCTACTTGTCTGCCCTGGTTTGGAAATCGAACTATAAAAGAGAGGTGTTTACCACGGAAAGCTCTGGTGGGGAGGAGGAGAAAGAAAAATAAGAAAAATGCCATATTCAGCAGATTTCTCAATTTACCTGCCAATAACATTGACTACTTTCTTATTAAACACAGAAAGTACTTTTTAGTGCCCTGAAAATATTTGTTCTCTTTAACTTATAAACACTGCAATATCCAAAACACAATGACTATCTATATCCCACTGTTATTATTTATGCCCATTGACTATATAACATGATGTATTGACCTATAAGAAATTAATATAAATGTCAAGCATGATGCTTTTATTCCAGTAATCCCAGCCATTGCTGTGGCACAGGGATTACCAGTTTAAGGCCAAGATGAGCACCTCAAAGCAACCATGTCCAAACAGCCCCCAAAAGTCATAGACATGGTAGTAACATTTCATTCACTTTTACACTTGTGAAGCCCAACTCATTAACTTGTGCTGTTTATAAATATGCAAGATAATATTTATCTAGAGAGCATAAAAAGCTACTATGAATTTTTCCTGAACTTTATTTGTGACACTGGGTCTCACTGTGTAGCTTTGGCTGGCCTAAAACTTACTATGTACAGACTAAGCAGACCCCAAGTGGGAGAGAGTGCTGGGATTAAAGGCATGCTCAGAATTGCCCAAAATTTTCTTAACATCAAGTCATTCCAAAACAACACTATGTTGGCATATTATCTTGAAGATATGATGATAAAAAAAAGGAAATACCATTAGGTCATTTGAAAATATTTCTTGGCTATATTGGTTAGCTGTCAAGTCAGCTTTTAAAAACTCATTTGAAGGCCGGGCCCGGTGGCGCTCACCTTTAATCCCAGCACTCAGGAGACAGAGGCAGGTGGATCACTGTTGAGTTCTGGTCTGGTCCAGCCTGGTCTACAAAGCAAGTCTAGGACAGCCAAGGCTACACAGAGAAACCAAGTCTCAAAACCAACCCCCCCCAAAAAAATTCATTTGAATTACTTTTGAATCTGAGTATACTAATTTCTTCTTGTTTCAGACAGGCTACAGAGGAGCCAAGTTAGGTTCCTAGTACCTGCATGGCAGCTCTTCTCGCAGGGTTCAAATGTTTGTAACTCCAGTCAAAGGGGATTCTAATACTCATTTCTGACCTCCAAGGGTACCAGACATACACACGGAACACATATATACATATAAGCAAACTCACATACACAAAGTTAACCCCCCCCACACACACACACCGCCAAACAGGGTTTCTCTTGTGGTCCTGGCTGTCCTGGACTAACTTTGTAGTCCTGGACTCACTTTGAGAAACCCTGTCTCAAAAAACAAAAATAAAAGATAAAAATAAAAACTGTCATTTAAGGACTAAAAGCCCAATTACTTAAACAAGATAATATGCTGGGCATGTGTGACTAAGCCTGTAATCCCTATACTTGTAAAGCAGTGATAACGTAAGTTTGAGGCCAGCCTAAAAGCTACAGTGAGAACATATTTAACCAAACAAAATAAAGACAAATTTTCTTTTAAAACTCCCAGAAACATTGACCTACTTTTTCTCTTGGGATTGTTTTCTTCCCTAATTGTTCTACCACAAAAATAAACAAATATCTTCATGAGATACCTGTGTTTTTAAAAGTCAAGACACATTTCAAAAATATAAATCTCTTCTTTTTTTATACACATTTTTAAACGGGCAGTGGTTAGGAAAATACCAAATAACTAAAATTAATCCCAGTCAATCAGTTATTCACAAACCTTGACATAGGCAAAATTGTTCTTTCTTCATGATAGTCACTGTCACATTCATTTATATATTCTCTTAGAACAGTTAATACTCGGACCATTCGAACAGCTTCCTGTCTCGCACAATTAATACTGTCTTTGTCACCATCCAAAACACATAACGTGTCATAAGAGGCTTTCAAACGATCAAAGCAAGACTGAATGAAGTCTTCATGAATCACCACCTACAAGTATAATGGGCAAAGTAAAGATAGTGATGAGAACATTTCTCTAAACAATAATATTTAATAAAATATTTTTTTTAATTTTTTAAAAAGGGAGCTATAGTGTAAAATAAGGACAAATGAGATAAAAGAAATTTAGAAGATTTATGTACTGCTTATGAAAACATACTCAGCATTGTCTTTACTATTTTAATATATATTGGACATTCAAGATAACTCAATCACTTCAAGATTATTATAAAGACAAGATTCACTTAGATAGTATTCCATGTATGGATTTTGAGGCAAAGCTAGTTTAAATTTTGTCATTTTACTGCCTCAGGCTCTGGGATGCTGAAATTATAGGCATATATCACCACGTCTAGCTTTTTTTATATGTGTGTAGTAACTGAAAGAAAAAATTCTAATTACTAATAACTTAAAGAGAAAAATCTTATAAGGATTATAGTTCTATCAATTGAAATTCTAGCTTTGGAAGTTTTAATGCACACCGATCCTCACCTGATTGACCTGCAGCCTTGGACCAAGGTTTGTGTATATCTCTTTAAGGAGATCTATAGCTCGGCTGGCAATATCATCATTACTCTGAATTACAACCTACATTAAAAAAAAAATTAATTGTTTCTCAAGCAATGTTTCAGTTTGGTATTTAAATTCAAATCATATTCTTAGTTATTTTCAATACACTATTTAACATAATGGTTAAGTTGACTAAATGAAATAAACAGATCAAAACAAAGAATAAACGTAAGATGCAGCTCTTTGAATAAAGCAATTTAAGAGTAAATGGCATTTTACTACAAATAAAATATGCTTTGATCAAACTGAGGCTTTCAAGGAGGAATTCAACCTAGTTAGAAAACAAGATGCTACATGAATACAGATTAGTATAAAAATTCTCCCTTCTCTCCGATCTATATTAACTCACACCTAAATACGCTGGTAGTTTTCAAACTCTGTTCCATACCCTAGGGTGTAGATGAAGTATGTCAAGGCTGATCTCTGCTCAAGAGGCTTGGAGAAGGCAAGGTGCAGAAGCCTGGAGACAATAAACACAGGCTTCCTCTATTCAACCATGTTTGCAATTCAGATTATTATATAAGGTTTAATTATTGTTATTATTTTTAGAAGTCAGGAGCCCACTCTGTATCTGTAAACCTCAAGTTGGCCTAGAATTCCACCTTTCCAAGTATGTACCATGTACTCTATAAGAAGTGCAAATTTGGATTTAAAGAAAGGTTTGTAATATTAAAATATGTGCTTGAGGCTGAATCCACAAGCACTACCTCTCAAGCCCTTCCACTGCTTATAAAACAACAAAACAGGACTACAAAACAACCCCCTCAAATACCAAGCTTTACTTATTTGAAAGTGTTAATCATTCAAATACCACATAAAACACCTTTTTCTATGTATGTGATTTGCAGACATATAAAACTTAAAAAAACAGAAGCAACTATGTAAAACCAGCCTAATTTTAAAGATACAACATAAAACACCATAAAAGACAGTTTAGTCTCAAACTGATTAACATTGAACTTTCTAAGTTTTAAAAAATATTAAACTAAGCAATGCTAATAAGGAACACATAAATGCAAGGTAAAAAATCCCAGACTCCTGGAACAACCATCAGAGAATACACACAAAATTTATATGGGACATTTAGCTACAGTTACTTATTCAAAGAACATCAGGTGCAATGTTGACAGACTTCGTACTTTTGACTTACCCTCCAAAGATAGTCTAATCCTATCAATTCCAAATCATCCATCATATAGGCTCTTCGTTTTGCTACTAGTTTTCCTTCTCGACAATTCACAGCTTTGAAGAATCTCTCAAAACATTTCATTCCATTTTCAGTTAATAGGGAAGGATCAAGCTGAAGCACATTACTTTCAAAGAAGTCCTTATTGATATCAGGATCTAAGTCTGGTTCATCCCCCATTAACTTGGAATACCACTTAAAACAGGCTTCACGATCACAAAGGTAAACTGCGTTCTCTGCTAAGCACTTCCATATTTGTTTTGCCTGAGGAGCACACAGCCACAGTTGGCCATCCTTCAATAAAAATCTTAGAAAAACATAAAAAAAAATTATTTGACGTTTATTCTGAAATACAACCTACCTTTTTATGTATCATAATTATATATAGAGAACTCACTTCTCAGTTTTTATCTAAATTCCAGGACAGCCAGGGCTACACAGAGAAACTCAGCTCAAAAATACAAAAACAAAAACCAACCAACCAAACAAACAAACCCCAAACCATTTGTCTCATACTGATAACTCTAAAATATATGATTGTTTTTAATTGATCAAATAGGAGGTAAAAGGTATTAAATAAAGTTCTTTTTGCCTCAGGTTGAGCTGCTATTGTTCACAGGTAAGTACTAACATAACCAGCTAGGGCTGTAATACTTCTTCAATTCCAAACTTCAATATGGCAAAGGGCTTTGCATCATATTTTCTAGTAGTTCTAGTAAAACCAAACGGATACAAAACAGGCCATCAATAACTATGACTTACTATGGCAGCACTTATCAATGTGATGAGGCAGGAGTGGCTACGCAAGTGATTAAAAGGCAAAATAAAACAATTGCATCAACTTTAAAATCCCAAAATTCTTAAAACATGGGAGAGTGGGGCTGGTGAGATGGCACAGTGATTAAGAGCCCTGGCTGCTCTTCTAGAGGGCCTGAGTTCAATTCCCAGCAACCACATGGTAGCTTACAACCATACAGAATGGATCTGAGTCCCTCTTCTGTTGTGCATGAAGACAGAGCAAGTAAATAAATTAAATACACACACACACACACACACACACACACACACACACACACACATACATACATTATAAATAAAAAACATGGGAGGGTTTCTTAAGTTGTAATTATTATAAACTATTTTCTCCCCCAAACAAAAAGGGCTCAATAAAATTAAGTCAATAGTTAAGAAAAAACAAAAACAAGAAATAATCTCCAAAACCTGTTTTCAGAATGACAAACACAATCCATCTTCAGAAGTACTGGTAATCGTAGCATTTGTTATGTATGATGGAAATTCTAACTTTTTAAGATGTACCTCTCATCATAAACTTTTGCCCACAAGGGAGTTTTCAAATCCTAAAATGCTGATGTCATGGACCAAATCTAGTTTTAAGCATTTCAGTTTTGCTTAATAAAACTGAAATATACCTACTTTGCTAATCCTTCTTAGAGGTGATATTATTAATCTGGTTTCAAATTGCCTTTGCCAGGCACTGTTCTGTAATGGGATCTGATACCCTATTCATTCTCTCTCTCTCTCTCTCTCTCTCTCTCTCTCTCTGTGTGTGTGTGTGTGTGTGTGTGTGTGTGTGGGTGTGTGTGTAGACATACTCATATACATTAAAATATGTATATATAATATATATTTAAAGTAAACATTCCCAGCATAAATAAACAAACAAGAGAAGTCTACTCTAGAGCTTAAAAGAATGAGGTGAATGTTACAACCCAGGCACTAACCTTTTATTTTATTTTTTGGCACTAATCTTAAAAGCATAGAGCAACACAGGAAGATGTGGCAAAGGGGAACATCAAGAAAGACAGCATATTCAGTCAGTATACTCATGTCAGAGAACAATAGCAATTACATCAAACAAACCTAAGAAAGTTAAGCCGTTCTTGGACTTCTTGAACATGACTATATCTACTTCCCAGTGTCACAGTTTGTGGGTCATAGTCTTCATGATCTGCAAATTAAGAAAAAAAAATCATGCATGGCACATATGGATAATAACACCACTGCTGATTTCAACCAAGTGACTTGTCAGTTAAAGAGAAAACACCATTATTCTTCTATCATTATATAAAGCAACTAGAAACCTAGTAATAATTGGTGCTTTCCAACCCATCTAATATCCTGACAAAATATACATTCTTTTTACAACCCAAAGGAAATGATCTTTTCAATGTGCCATCCAAATTCTTTAGAACAATCCTTTTCTTCTTTCATATACTTGGGCTAGAAGCAATACTCTATCCTCCTGGTATTACAATCAGAAGGCAGATCATGTCTCTTTGTGACAGTCTTCACTATGCTCCTTTTGTACACAGTTGAAGTGGTTTCTACCAGGCTTCTCTAGTGGCAAGATGCTAATTTCCCACCCTACTTTTAAGAACCAACCCAGTCTATGTTTAATTCCTAATACACTGGCCATAGAGCTTTGGAAAAAATTCAATGAAAGCCAAACAATAATCAAGAAAAGTCAAGAAATAAGACAAAAGGGGCTGGAGAGATAGCACTGGCTGCTCTTCCAGAAGACCAGGGTTCAACTCCCAGGACCCACATGGCAGATCACAACACCCTCAACACACAGGCAATACACCAAAGAAAATTAAAGAATAAAAATATAAAGACGACAATAGCTTTGTGATCCACAGAAAGTGAGATTTTTCTTCTTACAGAAGCATCCAGACTATTAAAAACAGTTTAGCTGGGCATGTTAGTGGACACCTTTAGTCTCAGCACTGGGGAGGCAGATGCAGGAGAGTCTGAACTGGTCCACATAGTTGAATAACAGGCCAGGAAAAGATACATAAAAAGGTCCTGTCTCAAAAACAAAACACCTAATAAAAAAGTAGGTAACTGAACTGTAAATATTCAGTCTCAATAGTACCTTGATTTGCTACCAAATAGGGAGACAAGCCACTCTTGACTTATACTATCTATGTGGTAGGTATCCCATGGAGGAAATATATATGATCAATTCAACTATCTTTGAAAATGGGTGGGAACAGGTATTAAATCACAGCTGGGAACCAATATGAATCTTGTTATTTTAAGTATCAAATTTTAAGAGCAATTTCAGAATACATTATAAAAACCTTAAGTTGGGGCTCAATGGGTGAGACTACTTGTTGCTCAATTTCCAGCACACAACATAGTGGTTCAAACTGTCTGTCTATTCAGTTCCAGGGAGAACTGATGCCGTTTTCTGGCCTCTTCAGGCACCAGACATGTATATGGTGCACACATACATACAGGGAAACACTCATTCATGTATGATTAAGTATATCATCAGTAGCACACGCCTTTAATCCCAGCACTTGGGAGGCAGAGGCAGGCGGATTGATGTGAGTTTGAGCCCAGCCTGGTCTACAAAGTGAGTATAGGACAGCCAGGGCTACACAGAGAAACCCTGTATTGAAAAACAGCAAAAATAAATAAATAAATAAAGTAAGTAAGTAAATATGTCTAAGACAATTAAGTTTACCTGTTAAATGTTTTGTTTTGTTTTGTTTTCAAAACAAGGTTTCTCTGTGTAGGTCTGGCTGTCCTGGAATTCCCTCTGTAGATGAGGTTGGCCTCAAACTCAGAGATCTGCCTGCCTCTGCCTCCTGAGTGCTGGGATGAAAGGTGTGCACCATCACCTCCCAACAGATGAAATATATTTTAATCATCATCAACCTTCCAACTTAAAATTTAAAATTTAGAGTTGTGTAATTACCACCACTACATTTTCAGCTCAAAAGCTATAGCATGTTACTCTTTGATATTCTGAGTAATATTTTATTGTATGGACATATTAACTATTATATCTGTAATCAACCAAGACATTTGGACTTTTTCTACTTTTTGGCTAATATAAGAAGTTTGTTATGAATGTTCACATCCAAGTTTTTACCAGTTTGTTTTCATTTTACTTGAATATGGGCCGTACTATGGTAAATTCTGTTTAATATTCTGAGGAACTGCCAATCTGTTTAGTAAAAACAAGTCTACAAAGAATGAAGCTCCAATTTCTGAAGTCTCAGCAATACTAAATGTTGTGCAAACAGCCTAGTATATGTGATATACTCTATCTTACCATGGTTTTGACTCACATTTCTTCAACTAATCATACTGAGTATTTTTTTAAAGTTCTTACTAGACATCTATAGTTTCTAAGAAGAAATTTCAACTTATTCCATATCCAGCTATGAGTGGGTGGTGCAGCATGATGCACTCAAACATTTCTCAGCCTTCCCCAGACCAGGATCACAGAAGGGCTCATTTTGCCTTCTAGATGGTGACAACAATAAAAGGGAGCTACAACCATCCTTTTAGTTGTTCCTCACTAATCTCTTTTTTTTTTGGGGGGGGGGGTAGAAAATTCACTTAGCACGGAATGTTCTCGTTTCTTCAGGTACAACCAACTGCAGAAACCGTCCCTTTGGATTCTCTCTACCCTTTGTGCAGAATGTCTGTGTCACTAAGAAAGAAATCAAGAGGCAGGATAACAACCAGCTTCTCCAAGAATGCTATCTCTGCCTTATCGATATGTGCTGGGGTGAAAATAAGGCAGCTAATTTCCCCAGTATGGAGCACTGGAGACAGCTGTAGTGAGGATAATTAAGACCCTAATTCAGGCCTATAATGTTGGAATTAAGCTGCAACTTATATAGAAACTAAGTGGGCAGGGTAATGAAATCAAGAGTCCTTTTAGCTTATATGTAAGAGGACATCTGTGGGGGCTGGAGAGATGGCTCAGAGATTAAGAGCACTGACTGCTCTTCCAGAGGTCCTGAGTTCAATTCCCAGCAACTATAACGTAGCTCACAACCATCTATAATTGTGATCTGATGCCCTCTTCTGGCCTATGGGTATACATGCAGAGAGAGCACTGCATCTGTAACACAGGTCAGCAACTAAGAGGCCAAGTGCAGTCCTAGACTAGGTGCTGTAAGGAGGGCAACTACTCCTTAAGTCAAACTAGTGCAGAATAGTTTCCACATGGTTGCAGCTGAAATGTTAGTTTCTGAGATTTAAAATTTTCCTATTTGCTTTAACTTCGTATAAAATTTCTAGGCACCTTAAAATTAGGTTTTATATTTTTATCCAGTTAAATGGTTGTTTTGCTAAAGTCTACTGAGTCTTTCTATTTTTACACCTCCAGAAGTTAAATCTTTCAATTTCTTACTTTCGCTACATGCAATGTTTAGTATTTTCCTTTATAGAAGTATATTCATATTTTATTTATTCAATGGGTTCAGCTATTTTCATTGTTTTGATCCAATTTTGGCCAATAAAAGCCAAATCCTTCCTCCTTTGAAAATAAACATGACTTGGGGTTGGGGATTTAGCTCAGTGGTAGAGCGCTTGCCTAGCAAGCGCAAGACCCTGGGTTCGGTCCTCAGCTCTGGGAAAAAAAAAAAAAGAAAAAAAAGAAACATGACTTTTTGGTCACTCTCATACTTTTCTCAGTAAGATGTTCTTGGCACAAAGCCATTTCTCCAGGTAGGAAGAAAATGTTGACAAAATAGTTAATACCATCTTTAAATTTTTTTTAGTTAGGCGTAGTGGCCCGCACACCTTTAATCCCAGCACTTGGGGAGGCAGCAGCAGGCAGATCTCAGGGAGTTTGAGGCCAGCATGGTCTACAAAGTGAGTCCAGAACAGCTAAGGCTACACAGAGACCCTGTCTGGAAAACAAAACAAAACAAAAAAGGTGAAAATGATATAGTAATAAAACAAATCAGGCACATTTTTAATAATGACTGGCAGAACTACAAGTAGAGAATAAAAACCAAATATACCTGGGGAAGGCAAATATTGAGTAAAATTCTTTGAATATTAGCCTAATGTTTAGGTTATATAAGATCTGAGAATACATGTGGCTCTTAAGTCCCAAATAAAAATTCATAAAACCAACTGTTTTGAGCTTTCAAAAACAAAACTGTCATTACTAAGGTAATTTAATTAATGGAAAACAATCACTACTACTTGCCACAGTTGTCTTAGGATACATACCTCTGGCATACAGTCTCATGCTTTCCATGTAAGTTGCAAGGTTTTCTGCTACCAAAGTAACGAGAGCATGATTGTGCTGAAGTTGATTGATTAAGTCATGACGATAAAATACATGGGGACTTCGCTGAGTTTGACTGAAACGAGAAGAACTTAACAATATAATTAGGCAATTAAACGCTGTTACAATCAAGAGTTTATTATAACTAAATTATTAGCTACTAATTTAAAAACTCAAAAGCCAGTTTTTCTCACTTTTCTTAATGACAATATTAAGCAGTTTAAAATGTGTCAAAAAATAAAATTAATTACTTGCAAATTAAGAATCAATTTCCATTTATTTTATAGGTGTCTACTTTAATGATTGTGTCTACTCTTATAATATGGGAATAGCAAAGCATTTCACTAGGATACATGATTTTTCCCCTTTTTTGTAAGGGGGGGGGGACACGTTTCAAGACAGTCTCTCTCTCTGTAGCCTTGGCTTTGTAGACCAGGCTGGCCTCAAACTCAGAGATCCATCTGTCTTTGCCTCCCAGAATGCTGGGATTACAAGCATGTAATCAAGCTTCTTTGTGCAACTAGTATTGCAACTGTTAGTTAATAATGTTTTTATGTTTTGTTTTGTTTTAAATTGGAGGCCAGAGATATGGCTTAGCAAGAAAACGCACATGCCACAAGCTTGAAAACCTTAGTTTGATCCCCATTATCCTCACTGTGAAAGGTAAGAACAGGTTGTTCTTTGACTACCATATAAAAATGAGTTCCCATTCATGGCTCTAGTTTAAAAAAAATAGTAAATTTAAAAAATCATTAGCTATTTAAGTTACACACTGGGAACATTTAGTTTGTAGCCAAGTTGTTCTTGCCACTAGAAAGATACTTAATTCCTTTCTAATTTGTTGCGTGACATTCTACAAAACTAGGCAACTTTCATAACCACTACTACTATTTTAAGTATAGAAAAAGTCATTAATTTCTAGGAGAGTAGCTGAATACTGAATGTCTACCTGCAAGTTAATAGTCAAATAGTGTAAGTACACTGGACTAAATGCACTCCAAATAATTACTTTTACATTACTCCCCCAAAATCAGTATCTATTACACAAGGAAAGCATGATTATTTAGAGAATGCTCCAAAGAGTAAATGATGGTATTCACATGATTTATGAATAAATATTGGTTTCCACTACACTGAGCTTTCTTTCACGTCATATAATTTTTTCTTTCTATGCCAAACATTCTAATTCCATTACCCGAAAATAAGAGGGCGACTCATTCTGATAAGCAGATTTTAAAAGCTAACGATAGTACTTTTACCATTAATTAACCTTGTGTAATGGAAGCTTTGGCTTCTTTGTAAACTCAGTTGTGTTATGTACATGTTTTTGTTCTAATCCCAAGTATGGGATTTTAGTTTGAGCTTTAGCTTGTCCACACCTGTTAATTGTCTCGTGAGGGGCGTGGCTTTTGTCAGCTGGTAACGGCCTTCCTCGTGCAGCACGGAGAGGGGCGTGGTCTAGGGCTCTGAGGATATAAATAAGAGCACAGAGAGAGCGTGGTGGGTGTGCGGTGTTGGCGTGTAGCAGTTTGCAGAGACCAGAGACGGCGGTGTCGCGGTTTGGAGCAGACAGACGGAGAGAAACGCTTCGGTGCTCAGTGGCTTGGAGACTGCTGGCTGCATCTGCTGTTGACGGAGACGGATACAGCCCAAAAGAACCCAATTGACCCTAAACAGCCGGGAGAAGGGGCCCCCTTTCCCCACTAACATTCTTTCTCCTACATAGGGTTATGAGGTTGGAAGGGAAGTTGAGGCCTAAACACCCCAAATAAAGTAGAGTTAAAAAGAAAGAGCGCTACAGGTGGAGCCCAGTGTGGTTGGTAAGATAAAAAGGGCTAACAAACGACACCCAGACATGGCTTAGAAATAATGGGGAACTTGGTTTCTAATGCCGAACAGGAGAGGGCAAGTTACGACGGAATGAATGTACTGTTTCAAGATGTCAGTAAAAGGTTTTAGCAGAGGCTGCTGCTGGGTTCTCTCCCGAGTTGCTCCCAGAGGGAATTTTCTGTTTTTGCTTTGTCTTCTTCCTGTATTCCATTTTTAAAAAGATTGGAAGAATGACAAGATGAGATACAAAAACCGGAAGTGTCACTCAATTCTCTAGTTCTGGAAGATTTCAGAGTTGGCGGTACAACAAGAGTGTTTTACAGGTAGAGATGGAAGCACTTGGGAAGCAAATAGCACCGCTGAAAAAGGGAGAAAAAAAGTGTTCAGACCTGCTGGTAACTAAAACTGGGAGCTCCCTGCTCTTGCCACCCGACTCTGCTCTATGCACCAGGTGTTCAGAGCACCTGTGTACAGCAGATGGCCGGGAAGAACAGGAAACCATACAAGGCCAAAAGGGCTCTGGAGCCAAGTGGCCACTAGAGGAATTGCCCAGGGCTACAGAGGCACCATCACCTTTCCTAGTCTTTGTGAAACATCCCTGCTAACGATGGTGGTGAGGCTTATGAAGAGATGGCATGGTGTCCAGTAGAAATGCTAGATTTAAAGCATTTTAAAGAGACTATTGCACGGTATGAAATGCATTCATCTTCATTAAACAAATGTTAAGTAACTTGGCTACACAGCATAGACTTATTCCCCAAGATTGGAAGGGATTGGTGTCAGCTGTGTAAGAAGCTGCTCAAGGGTTACAGTGGTTTCTGTGGTGGAGAAACAATGCCACAAAAATAGAACAAAAGATAACAACAGGGATAAATGGTGTTAAAGATCAATTGCTTGGTGAAGAGCTGACTTACGAGAACAAATCCGATCTGGCGATGTAGTGATTGAACAATGTCATGTTGCAGCCTTAAGAGCTTGGGACATGGTTGAGGAGCCTGGTGAAACAACCACCTCATTTACTAAGGTAATTCAAGGCCCTGGAGACTCCTTCACAGAATTCTTAGAGAGATTGGGTTCAGCTCTAAATAGAGCCACACTAGCCCCTGAGACCAGACAGGCATTGATACAGATCATGGCGAATGAGAATGCAAATACTAAATGTAAAAGAGCAATTAGACCTTTAAAAGTACAAGAAGCCCCACTGACGAGGGAATGGATAAGAGAGACAGCTAATATTGGTTATCAGGAGCATCAAGCCACTATCGTAGGACAAGCCATAGCCAAGTCTCAGGAATCAAAATGCCCGATGCTTTAACTGTGGTGAATTTGGCTATTTCCAAAGAAACTGTAAGGTTAAAAGGTTCAGAGCTCAAAACAGCAGTTGGCATTTGAGAAATACAGTAATTACACTTGTAGCCATAGCTGTGAACAAGCAACTTTTCGCCACAATGTTCTAATGCCCGGATTCCCCAAAATTTGTAGGCATTGTATGAAGGGAAAGCATTGGAGCAACCAGTGTATACCTAACTGGGATACAGAAGGTAACCTCTTGCCTTTTTAAGTGAACAGAGGGGCCTCTCACCACCTCAAGGCACTACAGGGGATTAAAAAAAAAAAGCTGTTCTCCTTTGGTCAGCCAGGAGGTTAACAAGCAGGCAGAAAGTCCAAAACTAAATATTGCTGACCTAATACACAGTTCAGAAGGCAGTACAGCTTTGGATTTAGCCACAGATACATCTCTTACACTATTCCCAAAATTAATTGTTACAAATTAACCACCACAGATGTTTATGGTCCTTTGCCTTCAGGGACAGTAGCGATGATCTTGGGAAGAAGTAGATTAACTTCACAAGAATTTATTGTGCATCCAGGTATCATAGATGGTGATTGTAAGGAAGAAATTAAAATCATGGCCTACCTATGTGAATAAAAAAGGAGATACAAATTAATGCAGGGGATAGAACTACTCAGCTATGACTGTTTCCCTACATCAAAGGCAAAGCCACTCTGGTACAAAGAACAGGGGCATTTGGGAGTACTGGAAAACATGTTTTCTGGCACTGAATGGTGTTGAAATAGAAGGTTTGGGAGACACAGGAGCTGACGTCAGTATCCTCTCCCCAAAAGTTTTGAATTCTAAAATGGCCATTTCAGAAGATTTATGCAGTTTGTAGAATTGGTAAATTATCTCAAAGATGACAAGGTGTATGATGGATTAAGTGTATGGGACCAGAGGGGCAAACAGGGAAGCTGAGACTTTATGTGGCAGACATACCCATAAATTTATGGGGAAGAGACCTTTTATAACAATGGGGTACTCAAATCAATATTCTTTCAATCCTAGAAAACAGCAAATGATGAAATTAGTGGTGAAGTGGTAAATGCTCCTGGGAAAGGTAATGCAAGTAATCAAGAACAATAGCACACTATGCCCACTGTCAAACAAAGGACATCACAGGGATTAAGTTAACAAATTTATAAGAGGAGCCACTGCTGACACACCAACAGCCTTGCCCCTACAGTGGTTATGAAACAGACCTGTGTGGCCAAGAGCAGTGGCCCATAACAAAAGAAAAACTCCAGGTACTTGAACAGCTGGTACAAGAGCAACTGGAGGCTCAACATATAGAAGTCTACCAGCCTGTGGAATTCCCTGTGTTTGTTGTAAAAAAAAAAAAGGAATCAAGAAAATGGAGGATGCTAACAGACTTAAGAGCAATGAATAGAGTAATTCAACTGGTGGGTCCGTTGCAACCTGGAATTCCTTTGCCTTCTTTGTAACCTAGGTCATAGTCTATAATAGTAACTGATTTAAAAGATTGCCTTTTCACCAAAGTCTTGAATGAGCAGGATACAGAAAGGTTTGCTTTCTCAGTACCTACTCTGAACAACAGTGGTCCAATAAAGAGATACCATTTGAAGGTACTTCCATAAGAAATGCTAAATAGTCCAACTTTATATCAATATTTTGGGCAACAACCACTAGAAATAGTTCACAGGCAATTTCCTCAATCTATTATTTATCATTACATGGATATTACTGTGCTAGCTAATTCTGATAAAGATGCTTTAGAAAAAATTTTAAGGAAACACAAAGAAGTCTGCCATGCTGGAGGTTACAGATTGCTCCAGAGCAGTCTATTAGCTATGAGGGTTATAACATTAGTCAAGAAAAAACTAAACTAAACCACAAAAGGTACAGATCCAGAGCTGGAAAGATGGCTCAGTGGTTAAGAGTTACTGCTCTTCCAGAGGTCCTGAAGTCAATTCCCAGCAACCACATGGTGGCTCACAACCATCTATACTGGGATCCAATGCCCTCTTCTGACCTGGAGGAGTACATGGAGGCAGAGCAGTGTACATAATAAATAGATAAATAAGTTTTTTAAAAAAAAGGTTTAGATACCCTTTCTCAAAAAACAAACAAACAAAACAAAAAACAAGACAAAACAAAAATACAGATCCATAGGGATCAAATGCAAAACTGACAGGGAAAAAAAATAATAAAAATAAAAATTGGCAGGCGATATTAAAACTAGCTGAGGACTACAACTAGATTAAATACTTATATGAGTTAAGTAATTTGTTTCAAATTGCAAGGAGACTCAGACTGAAACAGCCCAAGATGTCTAACAGCTGAAGCAGAAAAAGAGTTAATTCTGGTAGAACAAAGCATGCAAGATGCAGGCTGGAGAGATGACTCAGGGGTTAAGAGCACTTGGCTGCTCTTCCAAAGATCCTGACTTCAATTCCTAGCAACCACATGGTGGTGGCTTACAACCATCTGTAATAAGATCTGGTGCCCTCTTCTGGCCTGTAGGTGTACAAGCAGACAAAACACTATACATAATAAATCTTTTAAAAGATGCATATGTGGATCAAATTAATCCTAAACTTTATTGTATTTTGGTCATTCGTCTTCATCTCATTCTCCTACTGGGCTCAGTATTGTGGAATGGATTTTCTTAGCACATAAACATACAGAGAAAAAAGACATACAGAGAAAAGATTCCTGAATTATAAAAGGCAGAATAAGACTACATCAATTATCAGGAACAGACCCAGCTGGAATTGCAGTACCTCTTAATAATACTGAGATTATTCCATTGTGGGTAATCAATGAAGATTGGCAACTATTTGAGAGAAATTAATAACAAATACACTCAAAGCGAATGTATACAGTTTTTTTTAAAGAACGAATTCTTCCGCTTATTGTAAAGGGAACACCAATTCCAGAGGCACCAACATTCTATTCTGATGCAAACAAGATGGGAATGGCAGGTTGTAAGTCAGACAAATAATCAAGGTGATCCACAGCCCTTATTCTCCAGTTCAAAAACCAGAACTGTATACAATCCTTAATTTCCTAAATCTCTCTCTCTCTCTCTCTTTTTGTTTTTTGTTTTTGTTTTTTTGTTTTTTTTTGAGACAGGGGTTCTTTGTGTAGCCTTGGCTGTCCTGGACTCTACTTTGTAGACCAGGCTGGCCTCGAACTCACAAAGATCCGCCTGCCTCTGCCTCCCAAGTGCTGGGATTAAAGGCATGTGCCACTACGTCCAGCTTGAATCTCTAAATATAATTACTAACACTTAATATGCAGAGTTGTTCTGCATATAACAACTATCCATTATATATTACTCATATACAATCTCACACAGGTTTGCCAGGTCCATTGGCAAAAGAAAAAGAGGAAATTAACCAATTACTAATAGGAAATGTTAGAAGCCTCAAAATTTCATGAAAAACACCATTTTAACAGTAAAGGTTTAAAGAAAAAAAAATTCTATCACTTGGCAACAAGCCAAAGAAATAACAACAACAATAACAATAAATTCCCTATATTTTCTCTGTATAACCAAATTTGATTATCTCCTGGAAGTAACCCTAGGATTCCCAAAAGAAATTAAATCTGGCAGATGGGTGTGTTTCATTTTACAGAATAAGAAAACAAAGTTATGTCCGCCATACCACAGATACATATGCAGGGTTTCAACGGGCAACTGCTTTAAGGTCTGAAAAAGCTGATTGTGTAATTACATATTTATTAGAACTAATGGCAATTATGTGGAAACCTGAACAAATTAAGACTGATAATGTTCCTGCATATGTATCCAGTTAAGATGAAACAATCCTTTGCATATTATAAAATAAACTACATTACTGGTATGCCACACAATCCTACGGGACAGGCTATTATAGAGAGAGCTAATCGTACTTTAACCGAGATGCTTATTAAAAAGGGAGAGTAAGGACCCCAAGGGACAGGCTAAATAATGCTTTGTTAACCCTAAATTTTCTTAATGTTGGTGAAAAAGGAACAGCATCAGCTGAGAGATCCTGGGTTATAGAAAAAACTGTAGAAATAAATCAATCCGTTTACTGTAAGGATGTGTTGACAGCAGATTGGAAACCTGCAATAGTTTTGAGATGGGAACGTGGTTATGCTTAAGTATCTACAGGGAATGAAAAAATATGGTTACCAACAAAACTTACAAAGATTACAATTGACCAGGGAAGACCTCCTACTAGCAGAAACAAGACTGTCTTAGCATGGTAAATGAATCTTTGTTTTGTTTTGTTTTGCTTTTTTGAGACAAGGTTTCTCTGTGTACCCTTTGGTTTTTCTGGACTCTAGACCAGGCTG
Organism: Acomys russatus; assembly: GCF_903995435.1. Lineage (NCBI taxonomy): Eukaryota > Metazoa > Chordata > Mammalia > Rodentia > Muridae > Acomys > Acomys russatus. The sequence continues at coordinate 14,280,916 of NC_067169.1, forward strand.
GCCTCGAACTCATAGAGATCTGCCTGCCTCTGGGATTAAAGGCATATGCCACCACTGCCCAGAAGTAAATGAATTTTACTGGCTACCTGTTCCTCAAAGTTTATTTGGGGCTGGAGAGATGGCTCAGAGGTTAAGAGTATTAGCTGCTCTTCCAAAGATCCTGAGTTCAATTCCCAACAACCACATGATGGCTCACAACCATCTATAATGAGATCTGGTGCCCTCTTCTGGCGTGCAGGCATAGATGCAGACATAACACTTAATACATAATAAATACATTTTTAAAACTTTATTTGCAGAGCAAATGACCAGATAACAATGAAGACAAAGCAATTAGCCCAGGTGACTTAGCCTCACAGACTGCCTCAGTTACGGACTCTTCAGCAATCTATACCCAGGGCAAATTCAAAAGGATTAGCAGGGCTAGCCCAAATGATCAATCCCATAGAGACTAGTCAGAAAACAGAGACTGGACAGAAACAGAGCTAGCTTTTCTAGCTTTTGGCCAGTATCTTAAATTTTGTAAGGATACCCAAAAGGTGTTTTTACCCCACCAGACAGCAAGAAGTAATTTTAAGAACGTGATACCCCCATTCCCAAAAGGTGGGTTATAGATTAGTCATGGTAAAGGAGGAAACAAAGTAAAAGTGTGAAATTCGGGAATATTTTTCTTTCTCTGCTCTTATCTTTCTTCCCTTATCTTTCTTTCCTCCTATCTAGTATTAGGGGAATGAAGGAAAAAAGGGGGAGATACAGGATAATAGGATAAAAGGTAGATTATTGACTCTACTAGTCTCAAATATTATGTATTGGTATGGATTATTGTATATTGATAGAAATTTAAGACTGTTTTGTTCTACTCTTGCTTAGTGTATTGTATATATGCAACTCATTTATTATATTGATAGAAATATTTTATTGAACTTTTGCTTAATGTATTATACATCTGCAACTCATTTGAAAATGTAATGTAAAGTTCTAGTCTTATGAAAGCTAACTAGTCACCTATAAATATTATTTGTAGTCTTGTTAGATACTAGTTTAGTTAATTACAGAAATAAGCTTTAGTCTCATATATGTTTTCAAGGTAAAGCAGATAGTACATCGCTTGCTCTAATTTACGACAGATAGATAGACAGACAGATAGATAGATAGATAGATAGATAGATAGATAGACATAGAAAGAAAGAAATGATTATGCACTATATAATGGTAGGTAAGTAGGTTGTCTTCAAACATTTCAGAGAGCTATAGAATATGGCATGTAAAATATTTTAACAATAAAAGGCTTTTATGACAGACACATCTGCTTCTAGCAGCACCTCTAATCTACTAAGATGATAAGCATCAAAGAAAAAAATGTGACAAGACAGCCACTGGAGAAAAGCAAAATCGTCCTTCAACTGCTGATAGCAGGCTCTCTGAGCAAACTGCGAACAAGCAGGATACCAACAGTCCTTCAAAATTTCTGCTTCACAGAAAAGCCTGGGCCAGTAGGCTGAAGACTGGATGCCCCAATGACACAGTGAAACCTCTGGTGACTCTCCAGGAAATCAACTGTCTGTCATTTCTATAGTTCTGGAAGCTATTTGCTTCCTATATACTTAGGTAATCTTATTTCCTTCTACAAGCCTCTGATGGGTTGAAGACTAGATAGTCATGGTCTTACTACAATTAAGCTTAGTTGTTTAGGAACTAGACAATGTTTTAGGTCTAAAATATGCTTTAGGGTCTAGATAGATGTTTTTAAGTTGATATAAGAAAGTGATTTAGGTACAGAACTTTGGACTCACCTGGATAAGATAGACAATGGAATACTTTTTCAAGGATGCCAAATACAAGTGGACTAGGCATTATAAATGTAATTCTTACCCGATAAATTCTAATAGTTGATCTTATTGTATATAGTTTAATGATAAAGGGCCATTTTGTTAAACAAAAAAGGGGATATATAATAGAAGTTTTGGCTTCTTTGTAAACTCAGTTGCGTTATGTAAATGTTTTTGTTCTAATCTCAAGTGTGGGATTTATCTTGAGCTTTGTTTGTCCACACCTGTTAATTGTCTCCTGAGGGGCGTGGCTTTTGTCAGCTGGTACAATCTTCTTCCTGTAGCACATAGAAGGGCATGGTCTAGGGCTCTAGGAATATAAATAAGAGGACAGAGAGAGTGTGGTGGGTGAGCAGTGTTGCTATGTAGCAGTTTGCAGAAGCCAGAGGCACACAGTGTCACAGTTTGAAGCAGACAGATGGGAGACAAACGCTTCGGTGCTCAGTGGCTTGGAAGAGACTGCTCGCTGCATCTGCTGTTGACAGAGATGGGTATAGCCCAAAAGAACCCAATTGGCCCTAAACAGCCAGGAGAAGTAATGGGGCCACCTCACTCTACTAACCTTCTTTCTCCTATGTAGGGTTGGGAGGTAGGTTGAGGCCTAAACACCCCAATTAAAGTAGAGTTTAAAAAGAAAGAGCACTACAACTTTGCTTCTTCTTTTAAAAATATTTTTATTACATGTCTAAGAGTGTTTGCCTACATTTATGTCTATGCACCACCCATGTGCATTGTCTACTGAGGCCAGAAGAGGGCATGGGATCCCCTAAAACTGAAGTTACAAATGATTGTGAACTTAAGCTGAGTCTTTTGAAAGAGTACCCAGTACTCTTAACCATTGTCCCAGCCTTGTGTGTGTGTGTGTGTGTGTGTGTGTGAGGGGGGGGGGTGTTTACTGTGAAACCCAGGCAGGCCTTGAAACCACAGAAATTTATCTACCTCTGTTTCCTGAGTGCTTGAATCAAATGTGTGCACCACCACTCCTGGCCTAAGGAACAATACTAAAAAATATTCAGTGCTCTACCATGCCATCTACTAAATTTCCATGTAATACAATCTTCTAAATTAACCTTAAAAATTGACTACTTAAAATATAAATCTTTTTTTAAAACTATCATGTGATAACATGAAGAAGCAGTATCACCTTGATTCTGATACTGATTACTTAATCCTGGCTTCCTTTTCGTAGCAATGAAACAAAGGAGATAAGGAATGGCAAGATTCTTTGTTCCAAACAGAGCCTTTCTCTTAGCTTCTTGTAACTATATTAATTTTCCTTTAAAATTTATTTTTACCAAATGAAATTAACAAACTGTAAATAAAAACATTTCAATTGTCTAGTTTTAAAAGTCTTACCTCAAATTTTGAGGTGCTTCGCCAAACAAACTACAAATTTCTCTAATTTGTTTCAGTGCAGGAATGACCCATTTGTCATTTGTGCGAAGTTCTTCTATAAAGCGATCTATCCACTGGATCTTCTGTGTGTCCCGGTCCTTAAACAATTTCAATGTTTTACATAGATCAATATGCAGGAGAATTCTATCTCCTCTAAGTCAGAGTATTTACAGATAAGTGTATATTACAGTGCAATTAAGCTAAATTCCAATTATCCATGGAATTATGAGATCATTTTCTTATGACTAACATGATACATAAATATTATACTGTAACTCTAAGTAAAGACTAACCTTTTTAAAAGGTGCTCTAGGTATGTCTTTTGGTTTGTTGTTGTTGTTTTGTTTTGTTCAAGACAGGGTTTCTCTGTGTAGCCTTGGCTGTCCTGGACTTGCTTTGTAGACCAGGCTGGCCTTGAACTCACAGCGATCCGCCTGCCTCTGCCTCCCGAGTGCTGGGATTAAAGGCGTGCGCCACCACGCCCCGCTACTCTAGATGTGTCTTAACTTCACATTTACTATCAAACTCTAAAAAGTCAACACCAAATTTACCACATACATTCTAATGTTCTAAGAGATATTATCTCATCACAGATTCATATATTAACATGTACTAACAACTAACGAAATAAATTCTAATTGTTCATTTATTAGCAAAAAACAAAACCATTTATCTCCAAAGTCATTAACTCAGCTTTAATAATTTATGATCTAATATTCCTTTACCATACACATTTGACAACACTACGACTAAATGGCCTATTGTTTGTACTTTCTCCCATACTCAAATGGTTCATAAAACCTTATTGTAGAGACCTAAGAAAGGCAGACTTACATAAACCATCAATTCTTGAAATCATTAAAAGCATAATGCTAGAATAACCTTAATTATCCTGCTTTAAAAAGCCATCTTACCTAATACTTAAGGAGCAATAAAGTCATAAAACCAAGCCAAACAGCACCCCCTTACCTGGGAGCAGCTATAATCTAGTATTTTGATGTGAGCACTGAGAGCCAGGTCCATAATATCTACAGGCACATCATCGCTGTGAGCTAGATTCCACAGAAGGTTCAATACTTTATGTGCCATCACGCCATCTTTATCATCTTCAGCAAGACGACGAATGAGCTCAAGGAGCTTTTCACGCTGCTTTTTACTTGCATTTGTCCAACTGGCCTAAAAAGATATTTAAATGACAAGAAACCTGTATCTGTTTTTTTCCTCTTCATTTTTAGGTTATGTGTGGGTAGGGTGGTAGATTTGAGTTTGAGGTTACCCTGGTGTATACAGTGAGTTCCAAGCCAGCCAGGGATTCATAGTGAGACCCTCCCCAACTCAAAAAAAAAAGAGGTGCTTGCTATTTAGCAAGTACTTGATAAGCATTTATTAATCCAAAGGGGAATCAGTCAAATATTAAGGAATTGTTTAAGTACAGATTAGGAATAGAATTCCAAAAGGTAATCTGAATTTTGAAAAGGAATGGGAGTCCTTATTAGGGCTAGTAGTACTATCATAAAATGAAAATCAAGTTCCTAGAAAGAAAACACTGGCCTGGCCGTGGTGGCGCACGCCTTTAATCCCAGCACTTGGGAGGCAGAGGCAGGTGGATCGCTGTGAGTTCCAGGACAGCCATGGCTACACAGAGAAATCTTGTCTCAAAAAACAGGAAGGAAGGAAGGAAGGAAGGAAGGAAGGAAGGAAGGAAGGAAGGAAGGAAGGAAGGAAACACTGGCTGAGTCCTTCAAACAAAGTACTTTGACATCAAAGATGATCTTATGAGATTTGTAATTATTTGTTGGTCAAGAACATCGTGCAGTTCTAATCAATTCTATCTAAAAATAAAATGGTGATCACTTTACTGTGTTAAATGTTATTGTCTTAATAATTACCTTAAAGCAATCAAAAAGATGATCAAGTTGTTCAGGAGAAAAGTCCCATGCCAATTTGGCCAGTAGATCATGTACATTCTTTACAATGGCTTCATGTTTCCCTGCCTTTTGAGAAATAAAAAGAAAGATCACATATCACACTACACTGTGAACAACAGAAACATTATAAACACATTGCTGATGACCATCGGGAAGTTATCAACATTTCTGCATCTACATAGTTAATTTTTAAAATCCTGTCAGCCTTTTTAAAAGATTTACTTATTCTGCTTGCATGTATACCTGCACACCAGAAGACTGTACCAGATCTCATTATAGATGGTTATGAGCCACCATGTGGTTGCTGGGAATTAAACTCAGGATCTTTAGAAGAGCAGACAGTGCTCTTAACCCCTGAGCCATCTCTCCAGCCCCTCAACTTTTTAATTACTTTATTGAATGTACTAATTCTGTTTTGCTTTGTTTTTCAAATCAGTTTCTCTGTGTGGCCTTGGCTGTCCTGGAACTTGCTCTGTAGACCAGGCTGGCCTTGAACTCAGAGTTCCACCTGCTTAGGCCTACCAAGTGCTGGTATTAAAGGTGTACACCACCACCGCACAGCAAATATACTAATATTTTAATGTCATAAATAAAGCACATAATTTTTTTTCCTCACAATGAAACTTTAAATAAACTAAAGCAAAGCTATTCTCTGTGTTTATTTTCTTTTTTTCTTTCTTTCTTTCTTTTTTTTTTTTTTTTTTTTTTTTTTTTGGTTCTTCATGACAGGGTTTCTTTGTAACAGCCCTGGCTGTACTGCAATCTCTTTGTAGACCAGGATGGCCTTTAACTCAGAGATCCACCTGGCTCTGCCTCCACAGTGCTCGGATTAAAGGTGTGAGCCACCACGCCTGGCTTATTCTCTGTATTTCTAAACAATAGAAGCAAAAAAAAAAAAAAAAAAAAACCAACAAACAAAACAAAACAAAACAAAACCCAAAGCTTTGTAAATTAGAACTCAACAAGGTTTATACAGTTTCTGGCTCTTAAGGCGGTCGCTAATCTTTCTGAAAGGATTAGTAAGTCTTTTGGAATAAATAATTTAATGATTTAAGTATGCTGAAGAGTTTCTAAGTCAATTAAAAAGTATTAATGTGTATTTTTCAAACAGGAGTTATTTATGTGGTACTAAAGCAAGTACAGTGTGCCACTGAGCTGTATGTATCCCTAGCCCTTGTTTTTTGGGTCAGAATTCTGCTTTGTAGTCTAAGTTACCTTCCAATACATTGATTGTCCCGTTTCTATTTCCTGTGTGCTGATATTATGGATATGCACAAGCACACTCAGCATCCCTATTATTTCATTTTATTTTTTTGCCTCTAACTTTTCCCTAATGTCACCTGTTAAGTATTCAAGCATTGCTGACAATTTCAGGAAGTTTCTAGAAGAATTTCTACAGAAATCGTTACCTGTGCTGCCCAGATATTGTCAAGATCTTGCAAGGTCAGAGCTTTCTCTTTTATGACAAAACGAAGTATCTTTTCTAGTTTCTCTACATACTGTGGTTGATGAAGACTATCCCGTAGAACTATGGATAAAATATTGTTTTGCTGTATCCATTCCTAAATGTAATTTAAAAAACAAGTTAGAAAAAAACCTAAAACAAAGACTTTTTAAAAGTACTATACCATAATTTAAGAATATGTGGGAATCCTAAAGCATATATATTTACAAAATAGTTCACAAGAATAAATCATCATATTAAAACTGCATTACAGTAAGTTCTTTCATCCCTGAAATGGAATCTTGCTGTATATAGCACAGACTAGTCTTAAATGTGTTTTTGTTTTTCATTTTTGGTTTTTCAAGATAGGTTTCCCTGTGTCACGCTGGCTGTCCTAGACTCACTTTGTAGACCAGGCTAGCCTCGAACTCACAGCGATCCACCTGTCTCTTCCTCCTGAGTGCTGGGATTTAAGGGGTGTGCCACCAAGCCCAGCTTAATCTTAAATTTGTGATCTTCCTGCCTCCTCCTCCATCCCAAGTCCTGGGATTAAAGTTAGGAGCTACCATACCTGACACAGTAATTGACTGGGGAGTGTCCTCATAAATTATAAATACTGAATTCATTGAAAAGATAGTCTAAATTCCAGATTTAACTCACAAAAATATCACAATCTCTAAGATTTAAGTAGAATGAGCACAGGGCCAACTTTGCTTACACTAATTCTGCACCAGTACAGTTTTTTCAGTATTTATTTATTATGTATACAGTTTTCTGCCCGCATATACACCTGCTCACAAGAAGGCACCAGATCTCATTACAGATGGTCATAAGCCACCATGTGGTTGGTGGAAATTGAATTTGGGAGCTTTGGAAGACCAGGCAGTGCTCTTAACCTCTGAGCCAGCTCTCCAGTCCCAGAACGGTTTTAATATTGGGTTAAATGATACTTTTTAAAATTACTTTTATTGCGGCCAGGCATGGTGGCACATGCCTTTACTCCCAGCATTGGGAGGCAAATGCAGGCGGATCACTGTGAGTTCAAGGCTAGCCTGGTCTACAAAGTGAGTCCAGGACAGCCAAGGCTACACAGAGAAACCCTGTCTCAAAAAAAAATCAACCAACTAACCAGCAAACCACTTTTAATTATTAATTGATTGCCATGTACCAGTCACTACTGTCACTTATAAATCACCTCTTACATCTTTGAAACAATCAAAGTGAGAGTTGTCTTAGCATAGTAAACACGGTTTGCAGATATAGGCACTGGAATCTAAGTAAGTCTTCATGCTTCCATAATACTGTACTTAAACTAGGCAATAGATTAAACCTCAAGAGCAATAAATTGGAACTCATGATTTTTTTTTTAAAAAAAAAAGATAATCCAGTATGTTTTTACACTACTCAACTTTTAGAATAAAGGTGGGTATACCCAAAATGTTCAACATTTTTTAGTTAGTAAAGCTAAAGTTTTTAATTTTTCCAACTTTTAAAGGATTTTCCTAAAATATAACAAATATATAGCAATGTCAGACTACCATAAAAATTGTTATGCATTTAATGCCATTTTCTATGCTTTAGGATAAGTCACACAGCTCAAGGACCAAAAAACATTCCCTATACAGACAGCCACATGACACACATAAAATTAGATACCCACCATCTTACCTCCTAACAGGGACAAGGTTTAAATATACTCCATGTTATTTCTTTTTGGTGAGAACTGAACCTAAGGCCTCACTGAGCTATAACTCTAGCCTCTCCAACTTTTTTAAAAATCACATTCTAATCATTTCTCCTGTTAAAAGAAGAGATTCTTGAAGAGATATTGGTTTGCTACAGATGTCTCTCGACTGTCACACATGTGCTCAAATGACATGGTTTTTGTAATTTAAATAGTAACATGCTCATTTCAGCTGCCATACATAAAATATATACAGGAAATAAAGTTTTATAAGTATTTAATGCCACAATGATAAAACCTTAAGAACTTTAATAACAAATTCTCAAAATCAGGATAAAAAAGTAATTTGTATAAATACATATATTAGAATATACATAGTCTAATAGATAGATAGATAATGATATTGAGACAGGATCTCAATACGTAGCCCTGGCTAGCCTGAATCGTGTAGGAGATCTTCTGGCCTCAGACTCTCCAGTGCTGAGATTACAGTTGTGCTCCACCACAACCAACTGTGTATTTTGTGTTTTCAAGCCATTGGTCATACGGACAAACCCTTTCTTTTATTATGCTTCAATTACTATCTCATGAATTCCCTAGCTTATTTCTATTTTAATTAATTTCCCAATTTCTATAGCAAAACTTGGAATAACCTAGTAATTACATCCAACAATAAATTTATCAAAGACATGCTCAGCCACAAAATAATTATGCTGCTTTAGAAAGTTCAAGATTGATGCTCCACCATACAACAAGGACATATGCTCAACTATGTTCATAGCAGCTTTATTCGTAATAGCCAGAATCTGCAAACAACCTAGATGTCCCTCAACTGAAGAATGGATGAAAGAAATTGTGGCAAATTTACACAACGGAATACTACTCAAAGTATTAAAAACAAGGAAATCATGAAATTTGCAGGCAAATGGATGGAACTAGAAATGATCATTCCAAGTGAGATAACCCAGACCTAGAAAGACACACATAGTATATACACTTCTATGTGTATGTTAGCCATTTGGTACAAGATAAACATACTACAATGCACAGACATGAAGAAGGTAAGTAACAAACAGAGGATCCAAGGGAGGACGCTTAAATCTCACTCAGAAAAGGAAATAGAATACACAGAGATAGTGGTTGAAGAAAGGGAACAAGGTAGGAGAGGGAGCACGAAGAGAAATAAGGATGGAGATCAGGCCTGGGGAGGCAGGGGCAGGGATGGGCTGGGGGGGGGGGGGTATGGGCAGACCAAAGACCTATAGAGAAAAGAGAAACTGTGGGTGGGGCATCTCTGTGACAAGCTGGAGACCTTAAGTCAGAATAGACTTCTGGGAGGGTATAAGGGGAACTCTTACTGAGACTCCCAGTAGTAGGTACCATGGAGACTAAAGAAGGCACCCTCTAACTAGACAGACAAAGGCTCCTAATGGAGGGAGGAGAATGCCAACCCACCCACAAAAACTTTTATTCAAAACTTAGCCTGTCTTCAAGACAAAACAGATAGAAACACTGAGGGAATGCCTGGCCCAACCCAAGACCCACACCATGGAAGAGAGGCAATCCCTGACACTATTAAAAAATACCCTACTATACTTGCAGACAGGAGCCTATCAGAGTTGTCCTGGGATGCTCTACCCAGCAGTGATTCAGAAGCAGAGACTCATAATCAGTCAAACAACTGATGTAGCACAAAGTCTAGTGGAAAAGAGGAGCTTCACAAGAAGACTCCACAGAGCCCGGAGGGGCGTGGAGTCTGAAGCACCAACCAATGACCATGCATGAACTGGACATAGATCTCCAACACAGATGTAGCTTATAGGAAACTCAGGCTTCACGTGGGTCCACTAGTAAAGGGAGTTAGGGCTGTCTCTGACATGGACTCTGTTGCCTGCTTTTCAATCACCTTTCCACGAGACTGCTTTGCAAGACCACAGGGAAAGAGGACAAACTCAGCCCTGATGCAACTTGAGGAGCTGTCCTCTTTTCTAAGGAATGGGGGGAGGAGAAAGGGAAGATGGGATCAGGAAAAGAAAGGGGAAGGGGCTATAACCATTGTATAAGGTGAATAAATTAACTTTTTAAAAGTTCAAGATTAACAAAGTCGTAAATGAATCAAAACATTCAATTTTCAACTTTAATTGAGAATGCCAGCACTACTTGTTTTAGTAACAGCCATTCTAGGCTTAAGTATTTATTTACTTAAAAAAAAAAAAAGAAAGAAAGAAAGAAAGAAAAGAAAGGACTCACAGCCATCCTCTCTGCTGTGAGCCACTCTTCTTCCTCAGGATTGCCATGACGATGGGTATAATATGACACACTAGAAATCACCTTATTAACTTCATTCAGTGCATTCATCTTTCCATTGAAAGAAGAAATTTGCAATAATCTGTAAGAGAAATCAGTTGTAAACAGATTTTTTAAATTTATGGATATAGCTGGGTGTGGTGGTACACGCCTTTAATCCCAGCACTTGGGAGGCAGAGGCAGATGGATCTCTGTGAGTTTTGAGGCCAGCCTGGTCTACATAAGTTCAGGACAGCCAAGGCTACACAGAGAAACCCTGTCTCGAAAAAAATTATAGATATGATTATTTCCAAAAATAGAAAACTTACCTAAGTATCATTTTTAACCTAAATATTTCTAAGTTCTTTACAGTTTCTTCTTGTCCAGGAACTCGTGAAGCTAAATTCTTCAATGATTTAATAATCATTGAAAGAGCATCATTTTTGGCTTCATTCTTTGCTTCTTTTTTCAGCTCTTCATCGGTTAAATTTTCTAAAAACTGTGGAACCATTTCTATTATTGGAAGAAAGTATTTTTTCACCGCGTGGAGAGTGAGAAACTCATAGCACTGTCCAAATGGTCTGAAATAAGATAGGAAACGTCTGTAATACTCAATTTCTTAAAATCAATTTAGAAAATCTTCATAGTCATATATTAACTTTTAAAAACATCCAATTAACAAAATTTTTTTGGTGTGTGTGTGTGTGTGTGTGTGCGCGCACGCGCATGCATGTTTTCCTATTTGGACTAGGTATTTGCATGTGAGTGCAGGTGTGCTCAGAGGCCAGAGATGTTGGATCCCCTGGAGCTGCCTGCCAGAGGAACTGGGAATGAAACTCAGACAGACCATCTGAAAAAAAGGGTCAGTTTAGCTGTTGAGCCATCTCTCCAGCCCCAATTACCCCACTTCTAAATTGAACACATTTAACATTTAACTTTAAAATGTAACTTACTTAATAAGGGCTGCAATTATCTGAACATTTAATGCTGATCCATTAATAAAACGATCATGCAGTGTTTGGAATCCATTTAAAGTGCCAAATTTGTTGAGGAGATCCACCAGCCATCCCTGCAATACAATTACCAAGTTTACTTTCTTGGAGTTTAGGAAAAACAAAGACTATTTTAATTGATATATTAAAACCAATTAATGTCAAATCATTCTATAAAAGGCTTCAAAACGTGCACAGTAATCTACCTGTGATGAAGTTAACTAACTAGCATGAATTAGATTACAAGAAAACTACACTGCTCACTTCAGTGTTGCTGGTGAAGAATTAAAACCATGTTTCTGTTTCAGCAATCCCACTGTAAGAGAATACAACTTTCCTAAATACCTACAACACCTATATTAAAACAATTTATGGTACTAGAGAGATGGCTCAGAGGTTAAGAGCACTGGCTGCTCTTCCAGAGGTCCTGAGTTCAACTCCCAGCAACCACAAGGTGGCTCACAACCATCTATATAATGAGATCCGGTGCTCTCTTCTGGCGTGCAGGTGTACATGCAGGCAGAATACTGTATAAATAATAAAGAAATCTTTTTTAAAATTTTTATAAGGTTTTTTAAAAAAATCTGAAATAGCCGGTATGGTATCACACACCTGTAATCACAGAACTCTGTGGGTTCAAGGCCAGCCTGTTCTACAAAGCGAGTCCCGGACAGCCAGGACTACAAGAGAAACCCTGTCTCAAAAAACAAAAACAAAATACAAAAAAATCTGAAATAACAGATCAAAGAAAAGTATTCAATAATCGGGTAAGTATTTAAATGTTTCATATAAACAAAATAATCTTGATGCCTAAAAGGGAACTGTCAACTGAAAACTAACCCGTATGTTGTAGGAATTGAACATTTGCGTACTATGAGCAAAGGCTTGGGTTTGATAAACTACTTATATTACAGAAAGAACAAATTTTACTGTGGTATTTGTGTTGCTAAATGACCACAACATCTGCATACGTTTGTTGAGTTATATGAATGCATTTGGTTCCCATTTTATGTATTAATAGCTTTGCTATTTTAAAAAACTTAAAATTAACTAAATATTACAAGAGAAGTAAAAATACCTGAAAGCTAAGTACTAAAGACAGCCATTTACACCTTGCCACCCTCCAAAAGGCCATGTTTTAAAAACCAATGAGGGGAAGCCATTTCTCTATTATGCCCTAAGCAAAAATACCTACAGCTATTTTCAAAGGGTGAATGGTAAATAAAAGATTTTAATTTAGTATTTGTTTTCAAGAGCAAATATAGTAAACTAATTGTAGCAATCTAAATTCTAAGTTCTTTAAGACATCTATACTACCATATTCTAGTACATTTAATAATTTCCTATCTTTTAAACCACTCTTTGAAGACCATTTCTAGTTCATTAAACTCTCAATATTTAATTTTATGTGCATTTGTGCTTGCATGCATTTGCACTGAGTACATGTCTGGAGGCCAGAGGCCAGAAAAGAGCATCAGATCCACGAGAGCTGAAATTAAGGATGATTGTGAGCCACCATGTGGGTGCTGTGAACTCAATCCAGTTCCTCTACAAGAGTAACAAGTGCTCTTTGTGCACTTAACTATTCAATTCACCAGATCCCTTTAAAAAAAAAAAAAAAGAGTGAGCTGGGCGAGGTAGTGCACGCCTTTAATGCCAGCACTTGGGAGGCAGAGGCAGGTGGATCACTGTGAGTTCGAGGCCAGCCTGGTCTACAAAGCGAGTCCAGGACAGCTAGGACTATTACACAGAGAAACTGTCTTGAAAAACAAAACAACAACAAAGTGCACTACTTGTTATGCAATGTTACCATATTTTCCAGCATATACAACAACTTTTTAACCCTGAAAAATACATGCCAAAGTCAGGGGCCATCTTATATGCCAAATACCTGCAGCTTGCTACTCCTTGCTTCGTATGTCCAGTGCATATAGTGAGGAGTGCCACAGCTGATTCCCCACTATGAAGCAGAGAGGAGCACCTATACACATCTGCTGTATGGATTGACTCTCCTTGTGGAGCATGCTTTAAAGGGTCAGTGTAGGCTGGCAATAGCTGTCATCCGGCAAGTGCCTGGATGTCTGTGTTCTGCCTGCAAATGGACACATGCCCAAGTCTACTGCACAGGGTATGCATTAGAAGAGGGGTAGTCTTAAATGGTGGGTATACTCCAAACTATTTTAACTGGAAAAGTTGGGGGGGGGGGTCATCTTATATGTCCAGTAGTCTTGTCCGCTGGAAATTACAGCTTTTTTTTTTTTTTTAATTTATAACTAAAATGAGACCATTGAGCTGATATACTTACATGTATATTCTTTTTCTTTTTGGTTTTGATTTTTGGTTTTTCGAGACAGGGTTTCTCTGTGTAGCCTTGACTGCCCTGGACTCGCTTTTGTAGACCAGGCTGGCCTCGAACTCACAGCGATCCGCCTGCCTCTGTCCCCGAGTGCTGGTATTAAAGGTGTGGGTCACCACCAACCAGCCTCCTCTGTTTTTAAGACTTTACATTTACGAGTATTTTGTCTGCATGTATATGTATCACATGCCGGTAGAAATCAGGAGGCATCAGATATCTTGGAACTGACAACATCAAACCAGCCCTACATTTAAAAAAAAATTTTTTTTGAAGGTCTGGAGAGATGGCTCAACAGTTAAGAACACTGTCAGCTCTTCCTGAAGTCCTGAGTTCAATTCCCAGCAACTACATAGTGGCTCACAACCATCTATAATGTGATCTGATGCCCTCTTCTGTCATACAGGCAATACATGCACATAGAGCACTCATCTACAGAAAACTACCATGTTTCTAAAAAAATTTTTTAATAATTCCATAGACTAGAATGTGCACCTCTTTTAAATGTAGTTTTACTTGGATTTTTGATACGTGTCTCTTTTTACAAGAACAGCATACATGCTGGGTGTAATGGCACACACCTTTAATCCTAGAACTCGGGAGACAGAGGCAGGCAGATCACTGAGAGTCTTGTCTACATATTAAGCCCACCGCTACATAACAAAGAAGTTTTGTATACGAATTTTACCTGAGCCCTTTCCCCTTTTAACTAATCAAGTTTTCTATTTTAAACAGTCAATCTCATTTAATTAATTTTAAAACATTGGGGAGAGGTATGATACAGTTGAGATAGCACTATGTTCTCAGATAGGCAATAGCTTTAGTTCATGTCATTGGCTAAAAGTCAAGGCTACATGAGTTCAACATCTGGGGTAAGTAAAGACCTAGCCACAAGCCAGGAGTAGTGGCGCACACCTTTAATCCCAGCACTCAGGAGGCAGATTGCTGTGAGTTTGAGGCCAGCCTGATCTACAAAGTGAGTTTAAGACAGTCAAGGCTATACAGAAAAAGCCAAAAAACAAAAAACATGCGGAGATGGAATGCAGGCATCCAGTCCAAGATAGCCAAGACTAACAGAGACCCTGTGCGTGGTTGGGGGCCGGGGGGGGGGGGGGGGGGGGGAGCAGCGGCTAGCCACAATCAGGGTTAGGATTAAGTAGGAAGGCTGAAAAGTTGGAAGCTCTGTAATTTGCAACTTTTCAAAAATCAACACCACAAGTTACTAAATACCATAACGTCATTTATAATTTAGAAATTACACCCCCATCAGCTATCTTTGATTTTCTGAATTTTGCCACCACAAGCTAAGCACTACTGATATAAAAATCCTGAATCTAAAAACTTTGAGCAATTACACATTTCAAATTTTTTGAATTAGTGAGTAATCTATGAAATATTCCAAAATGGGGAAGGGGATCTAAAACTCTTCTAGTTCCATAAAGGATATCTCAACCCTTAGAGAGTAAGAAAAAAAAAATAGAGAAATTTATATTTCCTTTAGGTTTCATATCAAGGTGTCTACATCCAACTAGGAACAGAGTTGAAATTCCGACTACTACATCCTTGGTAACTTTTTTTAACTTTATAGAGATTAAACAATGAAAAGCCACGAAATTGCTCAGCTTTTAGTAGCTAGTAGGTAACTCCATTATAACTATAATCTAAGCAACAGACACACACACAAACTCAAAGGCTTTGAAAGTCTATCTTTTTTTGACAGTTTGTGTAAAAATCAGATTTCAGATACATAAAAGTATCATCAGCCAGACATTTCTACAAAACTTCACTTAGCCATGTTAAATCAACTCATTTTCTGGGAGCCTCTTAAGCAGATCACTGACCCACTGAGGGAAAAAAATAAAAGAAATGTAGGTATAGACAGAACCACCTCCCCCTCACCCCCAGCTCCCCACTCGCCACCCTGGCTTCTCTGTGCATTCCTGGATGTCTTAGAATTCCCTTTGTAGACCAAGCTAGCCTTGAACTCAGAGATTCATCTGCCTCTGCCTCTGGGATTAAAGGTATGTGTCACCATGTGAGGCTAGAAGGAACTTTTGATTTTGAATATTATCCTTACCTTTGATGATAACTAGATCCCACACTCAAGCAAAACAAGCCAACTAGTCGCAACAATATAAACTATAAAAGTAAGTTTTATGTTTAACACACTGGCTAATGATTTCAAGCTCTAACAAAATAAACCAAACACTGAACACGAGACTTTCAATTTTTTTGGTTGGTTACAAAAGGGGGGGAAAAAAAATCACATTCCTTAAAATGTCTCTTCCTAGGGACTAGATAGGTGTCTCAGCTCTTAAGCATTGACTACTCTTACAGAAGAATTGGGTTCAATTCCCAGTAAACACATGGTGACTCACAAAGCTCTGTAACTCCAGTTCAAAGGGATCCAAGGCTCTCTTCTGGCCTCTGAAGAGCACCAGGTTTGCACATGGTATACAAACATACATGTAGGTAAATTACTAATGCACATGAAATTTTTAAAAAATAAATCTTGAAAAAGTGGCCCTAAAATCTAAATCTAAAAATTATGTATTGTGGGCTGGAGAGAGGCAGCTCAAGGTACTGACTGCCAAAGGTCCTGAGTTCAATTCCCAGCAACCACATGGTGGCTCACAACCATCTATAATGAGATCTAATGCCCTCTTCTGGTGTGCAGGCATACATGTAGGTAGAATATTGTATAAAATAATAAATAAATCTTTTTTAAAATTATATATTGCTAGCCCTTACTAAAGAAAATAAAAATTATAAAAGTATACATTTTAAGGAATAAAAAACCACCAAGTACAGTCCGATTATACTATTATAGGAATTTTGTGTTTGTTTTCAAGTACATAATTTAGTAAACTTTAAAAAATTTACTATGTTGCTATTTTATAATTTCTATTATTTTACTTTTGTCATGTATTATTAAGCAGGTATAGCATATATCTATTTTGAAATAATTTAAGAAAAAACAGAATACACAAACTCATCATGGCCTTATTGATCCACACCTGAGGTTTTTAAATCAGTCATAATCTCCTCTATTATCAGAAAATAAATAAATGTCAGTCCCAAATTATGACTATTTCCGGGTTGAGTAAAAGATAACAGGAATAAACTATAGTTAATTAACATAGAGAAAAATCTTACAATAACTTAAGCACTGATGACTATGCAGAAAGGCTCTTGATGCAACATACGTTCATTGAAAGTCTCAAAGCACATTTGGTTGTCAGATCTCGACTATTACTACACAGAAAAACTAAACAGTAGTAGGAACAATGAAACATAAATTTGGTACAAAATAAAGAACTCAAACCATAATGCAGAATCCCTTTCAGAATATAATTAAATCAGTCTGTTGTCACCTTAACAGGAGACTGAGATTAAAGTTTTGCGGTAGGATAAACCAATCTTAATATTTAAATTAGAAAACAACAAACCAACATACTTTTGGTGACCGAGGGTCTGGAGAACGAGCAAAGAGTTCATCTTCAGGCAACTGAACACTTGAGGACACTGATTCGCAAGGACGTGTACCATTGTAGATATGGAATTTGCAATGAGGATTTAAGGCCATGGCAAGAAGTTCTAGAAGTGGAAACCAGTCTTGGGCTAACTTAGCCACACATAGCTCCACCAGGCGATGAGTATTGTTAATAATACATCTCTGTTATATGGAGGAAAAGTAATTTAGAAAATGAAAACACAAAAAAGAAAAAGAAAAAAAAAAAAAGAAAATGAAAACACTGCAATTTCAAACAAAAGTTGCAACCCTAACTACCCTTAATAGTAAAAGAGCTCCCCGCTTTTAATTTTTATTTATTTATATTGTTTTTTAGAGACAGGGTTTCTCTGTATAGCCCTGGTTGCCCTGGACTTGCTTTGTAGATCAGGCTGGCCTCAAACTCACAGAGATCTGCATGCCTTTTCCTCCCAAGTGCTGGGTTTAAAGGTGTGCACCACCACACGTGGCTGAACTCCGCATTTTTTTAATACTGATTACTTGAATTATATTTAACTCAATAGTACTATGGCCAAATTAATTTGCTTTCAAAAAGCAGCTTGCTTAAAATGAAGTGGGTACTATGAATTGTCAAATTCTACTATATGTCTTCAGACAAGATACAAATTCCTGGTTTTCTAAAATTGAAGGAATATATCAATTATCCCAGATGGAATACTATACACTGCCAAGATCTGTATCTGTCAATCTAAGAAATTATGTTAAGCCCGATGCTGGGCCTTTTACCCCATAGTTATAACTGAAAAAAAAAAATCCAGAACACAAAAACATCTGTTTTATGACTATTCCATAGTGAAACAACTTAACAGGTTTATAGCATTTAAGATGTCTTAATTAGTCCAAAAACAATTTCTTTTGTTCTTGAAGTAAAATCTGATTGCATTCTACAAATAAGTATTTGTTCTTGCCTTTGCTCATCATTTGGAGATATTAGGGACCTCCAATTACTTAAGTAGGCTTCATTTAAAATGAGAATTCTGATGCTACAACTGTTTAAATAGTAGCTCGTGATTTAAATACTTAGGAGTTTCAGGTACCCAAACTAAAATATACGTTTCTTTGTTGTCCTTTTCTCCATAGTGAGTTCATTTCTCGTTACTTTTACAGCACTAACTTTTCTGGTGCCCCAGATATGTGTTATATTTCCCCTTCTTGTGCATTTTGCCTTCCTTAATACATAAAATAGTGATACATCTTACAATTGACCTTCCTAAGGTCACTTGGCACTGGAGAGCCAGCGAAAACAATTAAACCAAGTTATTTTCATTTTGTTTCGTTGGTTTTTCAAGACAGAACTTCCCTTTGTAGCCTTGGCTGTCCTGGACTCACTCTGTAGACCAGGCTAGCCTCGAACTTACAGTGATCCATCTGCCTCTGCCTCCTCAGTGCTGGGAGTAAAGGTGTGCGCCACCACGCCCAGCTAAACCAAGTTATTTTTAACTCTATAATCTCACGCTAATTTTAAATACCCATGTTGCCTCCTAAAGAGATGATTTACAATGAAATTACTTTAGAAGCTACACTTTTTATACTCTAACAGGCCAAATATATCATATACAAACACCCACATACTCGTCCATCCCATCCAAAGAGCACTACATAATCTGCCTTTTAATAGTCAAATGGAAAACTCACATGAATTTCAAACTTCCAGCCACTCACTGCTTCATCTGTAAGGATTTTTGTGAATGAGATTGTTAGCCCATCTCGGAAAAATCGCTGACAGGCTTCACTTTTAACATCAAGGCCTAAGAAAGGAGAGGAAAAAATAATAATGGTCAGAACTATGATAAAGACATAAGTAATCAGAAACCTGGATGTCAGGCTAGCAGTTGCGGAGTACACCTGGAAAAAAATAGTTATAGCATTATCATAACACTATTATTTCAAAATTTCTTCTACAGTCAGAAAGAAAAATTAACTCAGAATTACTATTTAAAGAAACTTTTCAGTATGTATGTATAAGGGCCTAAGTGTATGCCATGTTGAATGCAGGTATTCCAAGAGCTCAGAAGAGGGTGTCTGGAGCTCAGGTGGTGCAATCAGTTAGTACGCATGGTACCTATACAGAAGAGGGTGTCTGACTGCATTATAGGTGGTTGTAGGCCCAGTCATGGGTACTAGAAACCAAATCTGAGTCTCCTCTCCAAGAGCAGCAAGCATTCATAACTAATTACCCAGATATCTTTTTAGGCTGCTCAAATTAAATTTTAAACTAATTAAGCAAAATATATTTAATATGATAATATTAGCAATAACTCAGGGCTGGGGATATAGCTCATTGAGAGGGCAGCTAGTCTAACATGTACATGGCCTTAGGTTTAATCAATGGAGTAAAAATAAATGCTACAAATAATGACATTCTATATTTTAAGCCCAAAATGATGGTCATTACCATGTGATAGACTCCAAATTATTTCATAGCATTTTGGTCTGAAATAAGCGTTTAAATTTTACATTTCATAATTATCTTTGAAATATTAGTTTGCAAACTATATACTTCATACCTACTCATATCTTTACTATTCTCCAAATGATCAAGCTAAATGTTGTGTTCCTTGTTCTATTATCTACACATCTCTTTCTTCCAAGAACCTATTTTCTTTCACGTTTCTTTTTTTGTTTTGTTTTGTTTCTTTTGTTTTGTTTGTTTATTTTTTGGTTTTTCGAGACAGGGTTTCTCTGTGTCTCCTTGGCTGTCCTGGACTCGCTTTGTAGACCAGGCTGGCTCGAACTCACAAAGATCTACCTGCCTCTGCCTCGTGAGCGCTGGGATGAAAGGCCTGCACCACCACCGCCCGGCTCTTCCATGTTTTTTAAAAAGTGCATTGTTTGTGTGTCTATGCACAATGTGGGGGGAGAGGTACGATGGAGTGCATATGGAGAGCAGAGGACAACTGTGGAGTCTACTCTTTTCACTTTAAGCGGATATGAGGTCACCAGGCCATCTTGCCAACCCTATACATCTTTGCTTCATCTCATCTAATTTAAAAAAGACAACAGAGTCCTGTGTCATTAAATACAACAAATGTCTTTTAACATCTCTATTTGTACAAAAAAGTATTTGATTTTAATTGTACAATACAGGTGACATTTAAATTTTTAAACTGAGCCTTAAATAAACTATGGTACTAAAAATAAATAGGGGAGAGGGAGACAAGCCACTGAATGTCAGTGGTATTAACTGAAATACAATGTTTACTACACAGCTAATATTTAGGTTATAACTAGCAATGTTCATTTAAATTGTAGAAAACAATCATCATCTGATGAACTTATTTCAAGACTGATAAGGCATTAACAGACATTCTTTAAACAAAGGAGGAATATTTGATATGAGGTAAACTTTTCCTTTGCCAGAGAGTGACATGAACCCAGCAAGGTGCTATAAAGATGTTATTTTGAAAATAGCTAATATATATTGCTTATTTTCAGTTATAGCACAGCCATAGAATAAGTGTCGCCAATGGCTTGTTTGGTCACCACTCTGTGATGACATGAAAACAGTAGGGGTTTGCCCTCAAAAGTGATTTGCTCTCAAAAGACCCCATATGTTTCCTTCTTTTGTATCTTGGACACCAAAAAGTGAAGAGCTTTGCTCCACCTACACTCTCCCTTGGCCCAATTTATCATACTATAAAATCTCCCCAAACTATGAGCCAAAATAAACCTTTTCTGTCTGTAACCTCATTTTCATAGCAATAAAAAGATAATACAAAAGACTGATTCAGAAAATAAAATGTTGGTCCTTTTTCATTTCCAGTGTCTTAGCACACACCTTTAATCCCCAACATTCAAGAGGCCTGGTCTAAAAAATGAGTTCAAGGACAGCCAGGGCTACTCAAGGGAAAGCCTGACTTGAAAAAGAACAAAACAGGGGGCTGGAGAGATGGCTCAGTAGTTAAGAGCACCGCCTGCTCTTCCAAAGGTCCTGAGTTCAATTCCCAGCAACCGCATGGTGGCTCACAACCATCTATAATGGGATCTGAGGTCCTCTTCTGTAGATAAAGCACTCAGATACAATAAATAAATAAACTTTAAAAAAAAAAGAACAAAACAAACAATAAACTAAAAAAATCCAGTGCCTTAAAAAAATGAGCTGAGTACCACAAACTACTAAGAGAATTTGGCTGCATCAGAAACAGACCAGAGTAATTTAATCATATTGCTCAATTTCAACATTAACCTTTCAGTTCTGGACAACTGAGTACCAGATTCCTTTAACTGGGTTTTTAGTATTTCTTTTAAACAGAACTACTAGGTCTTTTTCTCTTTTAGAGAAAAAAAAATATCACAATCTGTTTAAAAAAAAGATAGATAGATAGATAGACAGACAGACAGAGAGAGAGAGAGAGACAGAGACAGGGTTTCTCTGTGTATCCTTGGCTGTCTGGACTCACTTTGTAAACCAGGCTGGCCTCGAACTCACAGAGATCCGCCTGCCTCTGCCTCCCAAGTGCTGGGATTAAAGGCATGTGCCAATCATGCCCAGCTTTAAAAAAAATTTTTTTTAAGTCTACTTTTATTTAAAAACACATTACTGGGACTGCCATATGGCTAAGTCTATAAAAACAATTGCTACCAAGGCTGACAACCTTTCCATCCCTGGGACCTACCGGGTGGTTGGAAACATACAAAAACTACACACACAATGAATAAACTAATAAAAAGAAATTGACAAAATAGTTATCTTAATTCAAAGAATCATGGAGTAAGAGTTTGGAAAAGACTTTTTTGATTCAGGAAAGCTTGTAATTTTTAAGTTTATACATTATTGATCTCAAGACCAGAAATGCCTAGGATACTCACCATCCCCTTTTCCCACTACTGCAGGTAGTTAAACCTGACTGATACTTGTAATGTGTATCACCTACAAAGTATTTAATTATAAAACCTTCTGTGTATATTAAGGAATTCCCATAACAGGACTTGAGTTTTGTTTTTGAGACAGGGCTTCTCTGTGTAGCCCTGGCTGTACTGGACTTGCTTTGACCAGGCTGGCCTTGAACTCACAGTGATTCCGTGGCCTCTGCCTCCAGAGTGCTGGGATTAAAGGCATGCAACACCACACATGGCTAACAGAACTGTTTTAAATCATTGAGAGACTGCAAATCTAAACAAGGGACTTTCTCTTTAGAAATATGAATATATTTACATTTTACGTGTAGCTCTCTTGAGGGTTGTGCTTTTTAAAGGAATGTGACCTCTATTTGTAAGCTAAATATGTACATTTGCTATGTTTCAACAGGAAAATGAAGTTTTCAGGAATTAAGTGAAAATATATCTAGCAACATGTATTTAGAAAAGTATGACACACAGAGACATACCTTTCTTACTAAGATCAATAGCAGCTTCTAGAAGCACTTCTAATTCCCCTTTCGGCAAAACTGGAACAACCCATCGAGGCCTAGGAATTTATAAAATAAAGAGGCTTACTTGGTTATGCTCTAAATAAAAGAGGCACTATAGTCAGTTACTAATTATAATTATTTTACTATGAAAATATTATATATTAACTAAAATAACAGTAAGTATTAAAACAGTGGGGCTGGCTGAATGGCTTTTTACAATTAAAGTATCATTTGTTGTCTCTACAAGCAGACTTTTAAAAAACAATAAAACTACTATAATAAAATACAAATTAGACATCACAGAGGCCTATTATGAAAACTTCACAGGAAGGAGCTTTTAAGATTCAGATTAGGGGGCTAGAGAGATGGCTCAGAGGTTAAGAGCACTGGTTGCTCTTCCAAAGGTCCTGAGTTCAACTCCCAGCAACCACACAGTGGCTCACAACCATCTATAACAGGATCTGATGCCCTCTTTTGGCATGTAGGTATACATGCAGTCAAAACACTGTATATATAATAAATAAATAAACCTTTAAAAAAAAGACTCTGATTATAAAAGGCCTTAAACTTCCTCATAAGGAACAAAAACTTCAGGAGGCCAAAACTGACTTATGCTTCATAATCCATCAACTTTTTCTAAAGGATCTCCAGAATCCGCAAGGTTTCCCTCAAACAAGGACTCAAGCCTTTTCTCTAGTCTCAGTGTGCACCCAACCATCTGGCCATTCATTGTTTTCATAGGCCTTCCTGATCATCACCATTTAACTCACTCATTGCTCCCCACGAGAGCCAAGCTTCTACCCAAGCAATGAAAGCCCTGAAGAGCTGGTGAGATTCCCATGTGCTCTTGCTTGCCCCTTTACCTAATGAAAGTATGCCATTAATAACTTCTTAGAAACAACTAATTACCCATCAGTTATTTACAAACACCTTCTGCATTTTTCTTCCATCAAGAATTGTCTTTATGCAACCTAGCATCTATTCTTATTTTACTAACCACCAGACAAAACTGAAATATAACAAATCATCTTTGCTGTTGAGAACAATCAAGGACCATTAACCTTGACATTGATTTGTCAATAGTTCACTGCATGTGATTGCTACAGGCTGCTACTTATGTTTTCATTTCTTTCCTTTTTTTTTGGGGGGGGGGTTTCAAAACAGCGTGCTGGGATTAAAGGAGTGCACCACCATGCCGGGCTTACTTATGTTTTCTTAAATGACCCATTAAAATGAGGTTAACTGGAAGAATATTCCAAACAAATTAAACAATTTAAAACAACTTACAAAATTATAGTAAGATTTTCTATTTGTAGAAAAATCAATACATACTAATAGTGAATGGAAATATGGAATTGTGTACTCCTGGCCATTAATTTTGTTGTTGTTGTTGGAGGAATATGTTAAGAGGAAGGATAAAGCTGCGGATATGGGAGATGGGTTAGAGAAATTTAATCTATTTACTGCATATTACACAACATAGCTCTATGCTGAACAATGCATACTTATTACTAAGGAATTCAAATTTTTGTTTGTATGCTTTTTCGAGACAGTGTCTTATTTTGTGGCTCTGGCTGCCCTGGAATTCACTGTGTAGACCAGGCTAGCCTTGAACTCACAGAAATCTGTCTGTCTTTACCTCCCAAGAGATTAAAGGGGTATACACCACCACACCCAACTCGGTTTGTTGTTTGTTTGTTTGGTTGGTTGGTTTTTCTAGACAAGGTTTCTCTGTGTTAGCTTTGGTTGTCCTAGATTCACTTTGTAGACCAGGATGGCCTTGAACTCACAGCAATCTGCCTACCTCTGCTGGGATTAAAGGCGTGGGTGTGGGCCACCAAGACCGACTCAGTTTGTTTTTAATGCAAAGGATTTTTATTTCCCTGTATGTGTAGTTTTTAGTGCTCATTTTTTTTGAGGGGCCCTTGCTGAGCTCACATTGCCCAATGAGGACCACACTCAGGTGAACTTTTTGACATGCTCTTCTCTTTGTTTCTCTACAATGTTTTCTTACCCTGAAGGACATCTTTTTTAGTTATACATACAGCGTTCTGCCTGCATGTACACCTGCATGCCAGAAGAGGGCACCAGATTGCATTAGAAATAGTTTTTGAGCCCCCATGTGGTTGCTGGGAATTGAACTCAGGACCTTTAAGAGCAGTCAGTGTTCTTAACCTCTGAGCCATCTCTCCAGCCCCCCTGAAGAACATCTTAAAAGTGTCATTTTCAACAACAACAAAAAGTGTCATTCTCTTGAGTCAGCATGAGCAGGCTGAGACCTGGTTTACTTCGGGGCCAGTCAAAAACCAACATGCCAATTGAAAAGAAGCTTCAACAACTCTTAAAAAGGCAAATTACAATTTAACAGTTCTTCTACTTTGGAAACAGTCAGCTAGGGTCATATTAGACCCATCAAGAAACATGGGTTAGCCGGGCATGGTGGCACACGCCTGTAATCAATCCCAGCACTCAGGAGGCAGAGGCAGGGGATCGCTGTGAGTTCAAGGCCAGCCTGGTCTACAAAGAGAGTTCCAGGCCAGCCTGGGCTATTACACAGAAAAACCCTGTCTCAAAAAACCAAAAAAGAAAAGAAATGAAACATGTGTTATAAAGTACTCAACAGTGACTATGATAGATTAAGGTAGCAGATTCTTCTTTATTGTTACCCAGCATACATAATGCTGAGAAAACCTTGGTTTTCTTATATATTATACACATGAGAAACAAAACCAACTGACCTGTTGATCATATCATCTAACTTTGCCAAGTCAGTATGTGGAAATGCAGGTTCCTCATCTTCAATCTGAGGAGGGGCATCACCTTGACCTTGCTCATCAGGAGGAGTTGCAGGGGAATTTTCATTAGAAGAATCAGGAGATGAAGTCTTCATTAAAAATTAAAAATTACAGATGTAAGTTTCTATAACACATATATACAATAACACTAAACTAGCATTGTTTTTAAAAATGTTAGTAGCATAAAATTTTACAAAGACATCAATTATTGAAAGCTTCTGATTTAATATGTTCTCCTTTCAAAGTTGTGCTGAACTTACAAGGCAAAGTAGCAACCTGATGTTGACCTCGGTTAAGATGGAGAACAATGCAGTTACCAGACAGCTAAGTCAGCAAACAGGATTCAATAGCTTGAAGCCCTACAAATAGCTAGTTTAAGTATGTAACTTTAGTAAGCCTATTTCACTTTAAACACCAACAAAATGCTTGGTCCTATTTACTATGCTCACAGAAAATACAGACAAAAACAATTTTAAACATCTATAACACCACAACAAATAAAACACTAGCAATGACATTTTAATTCACTCCTTGTGATCCTTTTGTGGGCTAAATAAAAACTGCCCGTGTGAGCATAAATTTTCAATAATATTGGGACTATATCTGTCCTTTACTGTTCAGTATCTAAGAATTCAAATTTTTCGGCATTACATAAATTAACATAATGTAATGAGTATTATGCATAAATCTTGTGAAAGCAAATTTCTCTTTAGAATACTAGAAATAAAACTACAACTGTATAAGATAATTTCTTTTAAAGCTATTGTCACATATTGCCAAATTATAATCCAAATCTTCTCAGATACCGCATCTGAGGAATGTTCATCCCACTTGTGGCTGAATTTTGTGACAGGAGTTTTAAATTTTCTTCTATAAATCTCAACAGTCTGGGAGGCAGAGGCAGGCAGATCACTGAGTTCAAGTTTACCCTGAACTACAAAAACAACAACAACAAAACAAAATTTTAAAAAATTCTTCTACAGGCACAGGTTTTAAAGTTGAAGTTTTGGTTAAGAAATTCCCTTTAGGCCAGACGGGGTGGTATATGCCTTTAATCCCAGCCCTAAGGAGGCAGAGGCAGGTGAGTTCTAACTCTCTTAAATTCAAGGCCAGCCTGGTCTACAAAGAGAGTCCCAGGACAGTCAGTCAGAGCTATTACACAGAGAAACCCTGTCTCAAAAAACAAAAAAGAAAAAGAAAAAGGAAAAAAAAAAGGAAGAAATTCCCTTTATGGGCTAGGCCTGGAAGCTAGCTTAGTGGATAAGGCACTTACTGCTGAATTAAACACTCAGAACACACATGGTGCAGAGAACTGACTCCCAATTTTTTAAAATCCCCCTTTATGTCAATATAGGTAAAGCTTATGAGAAACTGAGCCCTGAGCTGGAGGCCAGCAGTTAACACTGCATTGCTCTTGCAGAGGACCAGAGTTCAATTCCCAACAATCATACCATGCAGTTCACAACCACATTTCATACCAGTTCCAGGGAAATTCATACCTCTGTAGGTACCTGCACTTATGTGCATATACTCACACATATATGCACATGCATACACATAATTAAAAATAATGAAAAGAAAAAAAAAATTAAAAAACTAAGCCCTATCTCGGGTACTGACTAAAACTTTGGTCGGTCCTTTGTGGTTCAACAGTATCCTTTTTGTGAAATAATTAAAACCCTAATATTAAATAATATAGACTAACAATAAAAGACAATAAGAAATTATAAGGTAAATAGAATGATTCTATAGACAAAAGTTAACTTGCTTGTTCTTTTGTTGAAAAAAATGAGCCATCTTCTACCATACATGACTACAATACCCATCTATAACAGACATAAATATTAATATCCCAAACCTAAGACCTCTAAAAATCAAGTATATTTTAAACTAAAAGTAAGGTGTGCTTTTAATCTCAGCATTTGGGGGGCAGAAACATGAGACCTCTGAGATTGAGGCCAGCCTGGCTTATTACATAGAGGGTTTCAGGCCAGCCAAAGCTACACAGAAATCCCGTCTCAAAATGACTGCAATGTTAACAACTAGAATTTATTTTCACTGAAAGCCCTACAAAATCATGGACATTGCAGTAAGAGGCTAGAAACTATGCAAAATGCAGTATGTAATAAAGTAGAAAAGAGAGAAAGATAAACTGCTAGATCCTTGTTTTAAATAGTAATCATTAGCATCCAACAGTTCCTTGACAATGCTTAAAGAAACTTGAATACTGGCCCCAAGTTCTATGACCATATTAGCATTTTGTCTTAAAAATGAATACCGGAAAAGGAATGAACTAACCAAGTTTGCACATTTGGGTGAGAGTACCTGGCTTGCTCATTTCTCTCAAGTGGCAGAGAAAGGGGAGAAAGAGAGGGGGAAAAGGCTTTATTTTATCAGACTAATGATAGAATAGATGGCCTGTAACAGCTGAATAGTAAGAACCTAGCTCTAAATCACAAATAATAGTAATCTACAACTATGCTTTTGCTATAAACTTACCCATTCATACAAACTCACAAAAAAGTGGACCTCTGGAAGCAGCATGTGTGTTAATTCAGGTATATACAACTTCAAATAATTTACCTATAATAGTACTACAGGCACTGCATTATCATAAATCTTAATCTTTGTGCTATTTGATTTCATTCCTCAAAGTATAAAACTGTATATTAGGAAAGGTTGAAATATGGACTATGTAGAGAGATCTTGTCTCAACAAACAAAAACAAAAGATTGATCTATATAGAACTTGCTTACAAAAATCAAGGGTTTTTTACTAGTAGAATCTAGCTATTAAAATCTTCCAATGTGGGGACAGGAATCAGGAAAACCAGAAGCCTTACATAAACTGATTGAGAAAACAGAAAAATAATATTACCTTAAAAGCTTTAGGGCAAGCAAAACACTGACACCAGTATCTATGCTAAGATCTTTACAAACATTATTTTACTTGATTCTCAAAAGATGCTATGAAGTTCCATTACTGTTATCCTTATGCAAATGAAGAAACAGGATTAGAGATGATATAATTTACCTACTCACAAAGCTAGTATGGTGTGAAGGTGAAATTTGAACACCAGTAATAAGACTTTAGTGGATACTCTTTAAATATCTTATTATAGTGACAATTTGTGATTTTATGTATATGGACTACAAAATGGAGTTATGATTTACTTGGTCCCATAAGCTACATTGAATCATACAATGGTTTCTCCCAGAAACCACACAGGGCTTAAATCATTCACTTTATTTGTTTTCCTTAAAACATTCATTTTATGGTTACTTCACAATCCTTTCTATCATGTTTCCTTATTCAGCACTCAAGAGTATATGAGACATACCAATGTGGCTCTAACCTAGTATGTTTAATTTCTTACCTGATTCTGCTGGAGGGGGGGCTGAGACTGTCCATCAGGAGCTTGGCCCTGGTTGTCATTCCCTCCAACTGGAGAGCCACGAGTCGTGGCTGTCATACTCGACACAGGGCAGATCTTTGCAATTTTGTCTGCTTATGTAGTTGTCTTAAGAAAAGAAATTATAGTCCACTTATAGAAGATGAAGTACCAGCATTTGTCAGTTTTAAAAAGCTCCAATTCAAGAATAAAACATCTTGCAGAGACCATTGCATAACCTACCAAGTAGAAGGAAAAAGAGAACATTTTATTTTAGCTCTAACAAGCATGAACTAAAAACCTGTTCAAGTTTAATATCACCAGTGAATCAGGTCAAGAGAGTGTTGAGTATACAAATAACAAGTAAAAAGTGAAAAGCTAAAGCCTCATTACTACATTCAACTTAATAATGGTACTGTAGCCATCACACCTCAAAACCCATACAGTTTAGGTATATCAAGTAATAGTTCAATTTTCTCCTGGAACTGACTTTAAAGGCAGTACATCAAGAAGTTAGCTGCCATGTGGTTAAATCATGGAATGGGACAAACTGTCCTTAACTGGCTAATAATGCCTTAAGTATATTGCAAAAGCATATAACTTAGGACATAAAGCACAAATTGACTTTAAATTTTAAAGTGACTAATCTAACAAAGACAGCAACAAGTTCACACGCACATACAGAACTTTCTTCCCTCCCCCAACATCCATCCATCCATCCATCCCTCCCTCCCTCCCTCCCTCCCTCCCCTCACACACCAACCTCAATGCCTAGACCTTGGATTTCATATCCCATACTTTTGAGAAATCCATGCTCTTTTTGTTTATGTCCCATCCTCATTCCCAAACCAAAAGACCTCAAACCTCATCCTTTTGTGGGGGGTAGCGGGTTCTTTGTAAAGAGTAAACTGTGTAACCTACTAATCCAATACAACTGAATTCATCATATAACCTTAGCACTCCCCATTCAATAAGGTTTTCATTGCAAGCACTCCTGCAACCCTATCAAGGCAACAGGTCTCAAGCACTTAATAATAAGCATTCTTTGCAAACTAACAAAAGCACACAGAATACAACCAAAACTTTAATATCATATTCAATAGACCTTTTAGTCTTCAGAATAAAACCACCTCTGGTCTTTTTCAAGAGGTACTTTCAGTAAATGCTGATGTCCAGGTCCCTGATCAGGTGGAATCAGCCTTATATATGTGCACTTGAAAAAACAAAAACCAAAAGAAAAAACAAAAACCAGGCCAGGTGGTGGTGCACTCCTTTAATCCCAGCCTGATCTACAAAGCGAGTCTAGAACACAGCCAAGGCTACACAGAGAAACTCTGACTTGAAAATCAAAAACAAAACAAACAAACAACAAAAATAGAAATGATAGAGGAATACAATTAAAGCAAATTTCTTAAAATACTAACTTCAATTAAAATAAACAAATTTTAAAAGTAAAATATATTTTACACTAGACAACATTCACAAATATCAGGAGAATTAGGACAGATTTATCTATAGAAATTAAAAGTTATAGGCTTCAGTAAACATTAAAGGGATAGTTTCAGTTAAGAAAAAATTGGGGAAATGGTGACTGTTTATATGTCTGATAGGAAACTACTTTTTCAATATTCAATGCATGACTGTTTTGTCTGCCGTGTATATCTGTTCATCATCATATGCAAGCAGTGAAATCAGAAGCCAGAAGAGGGACATAGATCCTTTAGAACTAGAGTTAGCCACCACACCATGAGTTCTGGAAACCAAAGGCAGGGGGCTCGAATCTCCTGGAACTGGAATTATGAAACAGTTGCGGTCTGCCATGTGGGTCCTGGGAACTGAATCCTGAACCCTGCAAGAACAGTAAACTGCCAAGCCATCTCTCTAGCCATACACATCTCTCTATCTCTACCACCACCACCACCACCACTCACACGCCTCCTTCCAGCTGTACATATTCTCATCAACAGACAAACCAAAACTATTTAGCAAACGTGATGAGAAAATCATCCCAGACAAGTAAAACATGTAAATCAGTAAGGGGCAATACTACAGAAATCTCCCCAAAAATTTTGACCTAGAGATGTTTCATAAAATTGGAGTTTTTGTTTGCTTTTCGAGACAGCGCTTCTCTGTGTAGTCCTGGCTGTCCTGGACTCACTTCGTAGACCAGGCTGGCCTTGAACTCAGTGATCCACCTGCCTCTGCCTCACGAGTGCTGGAATTATGGGCCTGTGCCACTATACCCAGCTCAAAATTGGACTTTTTAATGTATTTCCTCATGTTACATATTCCTCTAAAACATAACTAGTTACATCCATAAAAAGTATGGCTTATTATTTTTTAATTATAAACTGGAGAGACAGCTCAGTGTGTAAAATACTTGCCATACAAGAATGAGGGTCTGAGTTTAATTCTCAGCACACCTATAAAAGAACCAGGCAAAGCAACAGACACATGCTTGTGATCTCAGCACTCAGAGGATAGAGACAGGAGGAGTTTGTTGACTAGCTAGCTACTCTAGCTGAATCTAAGAGCTCTATATTCAGTGAGTGTGGGTGCTTGACACCAAGCCTGCTGACCTAAGTTTGATCCCTGGGATCCACATGTTGGAAGGAAAGATCCAATTTCTGTAGGCTGTCCTCTTATTTCCTTATGCATGCACCCACATGTGCAATAAGAAATCTAAAGGGGATGGAGACATCACAGCAGTTAAAAGCAGTAGTGGCTGCTCCTATGAAGACTTAGGTTGGATTCCTAGAACTCACATGGCAGTTCATAATTTTCTACAACTCCTAGATGGCACTCTCTGGCCTTCTCAAGTACCAGGCATGCATGTTGTACACAGAAAAACATGCAGGTAAAATACCCACACATAAACTTTTTAAATTATAAATTAAAAAATCAGAGTAATTAAGAATGGCAAACCGCCAGGCAGTGGTGGTGCACTCCTTTAATCTCAGCACTCAGGAGGCAGAGGCGGGTGGATCGCTGTGAGTTCGAGGCCAGCCTGGTCTACAAAGCAAGACCAAGACAGCCAAAGCTAACACAGAGAAACCCTGTCTTGAAAAACAAAAACAAAAAAAAAAAGAAAAGAAAAAGATAGATAAACCAATATTGACCTCCAGTATCCACATACACAAATTTACAGTGGTTCATGTTAGCCTGAAGAATTTTAAGTTAAAAATGATTTTAAGAATGATGGCATCAGCCAAGAATGGTGGCGCACGTCTTTAATCCCAGCACTCAGGAGGCAGAGGCAGGCAGATCTCTGAGTTCAAGGCCAGCCTGGTCTACAAAGCAAGTCCAGGACAGCCAAGGCTACACAGAGAGACCCTGTCTCAAAAAAACAAAGACAAAAACCAAAAACAATGGTGGCATCAAACAGGGTGGACACCTATAATCTCAGCATTTGGGGAGGCACAGAGGCAGGTGGATCTCTGTAAGTTTGAGGCCACCCTGGTCTACCAAATGAGTTCCAGGACAATCAGGGTTTTACAGAGAAATCCTGTCTTGAAAAACCAAACCAACCAACAGAATGGTGGTATCAGAACCTCCAAGGGCAGTTTTCTCAGTAAAACCACTAACAACAGCCGGTTTTTAAAAAGTCTCTAAAAACTGTCATAAGGACATATAACAAACAAGGAAGGAAACTTGATCAAGAAAAATTTACGCTATCTGAGTAAGAACAGAACAGAACCTTGCATTTAAATCACCATGGTTAGCTGGGCATGGTGGGGCACACCTTTAATCCCAACATTTGGGGTCAGAGGTGCCTGTCTTGAAAAAATAAAACAAACAAACAAAAAATAATCACCATGGTTTCATTCCAGAGGAGCACACTAAATAAAGAACATGGGTTTTCCCCTTCAAGTTAATGCTATCACCCTAGGAGAAGCAAGCAACTGGATTTGTCATCACATCCAGTGAAGAGACTCTACTGCAGGCAAGACTCTCAGGGGGTTGGGACTTTTTTCTTCCATCTAGGCCCCACTTGGGGGCAGAAGTTCTACTTCAAGGGCAGGAAGCAAATAATACTACAGTCCTAATGGCCCTCACTCCATCTCATCCATAGGTGCAAGATTCCAAGGCAGGAGATAGGCTGAGAGTCACAGGGTGGATGCTGCCTCCACTCTGCTCAGGGCTTTAACTAGTCTGCTGCTTCAATTCCAAAGAGGTAAAGGTTTCACCAGGGGAAAGAAAATAAGAACAAAATTCTCAAGTTCTTTTATAGTAAACTGGCTTTATTTCAATCAAGATGCTGGTAGGTCCATAAAAACCAGTAAATTAAACCACCAAGCTAGCAGTTTACCAAAGAGAACCAGGAAAAGGGATCTACTATACCCATCCTGGGTCAGAACAAAACCTCAAGAACCACACAAAGGATTATCCCTGAAAATGAGAGTTTAATTGGATAAGGGATCAAGTTGTACGGAATTTTATAACTCAAAGCATCATATAAAACAACAGAGCAATTAGTACGTAATTAATAAAAGCTAGTATTTGGGTAAAAAGGGAAAGACACATACAGTGTTTGTTGGAACACTCAACAGAGACCACAGAGACTCAGAAAATGGTTTTTAAAAAAGGTTTAGCAAAATTGTTCAACTAGTTATTACACAAATAAGCAAAAACAAAAAACAAAGCCTTGGTGGCAGTGAAGTAATCATTACTCAATTTACTTCATCGTATTAATGGTCCAGTTTTACATCAGAAATTACAATACATGAAACAAATGGAAAAGTGTAGGCCACCAACAGGAAAAAAAGAAAACTGGCTTTCAAAGAATCCAGATGCCCAATTTAGCAAGGCTTCAAAACAGCTATTCTAAGTATCCTCAAAGAATTAAAGGAAAGCATGCTACTAGTAAATAAAAATGTGTTTATATCCTTAAAAAGTGAGCTATCAATAAGGAGACAAATGTGAAATTAGCTCAATCTCCAGGACCAGAAATAAAAATTAAAGGAAAGTAAGGGCCAGCAAAAATGCCTAAGTGGGTTAAAAGCTCTTGCTACCAAGTTTGACAACCTGAGTTCAACCCCTGCCTGGATTTCACATGGTAAAGACAAAAGACTACGGGGTTGGAGAGATGGCTCAGTGGTTAAAAGCACTGCCTATCCTTCTGGAGGTCATGAGTTCAACTCCCAGCAACCACATGGTGGCTCATAGCCATCTATATTAAGATCTGATGTCCCGCTCCTGGCATATATAGATGGCTCGTATATGTAAAATGAATAATAAATCTTTTTTCCTTTTTTTTTCCGATACAGGGTTTCTCTGTGTAGCCCTGGCTGTCCTAGACTCATCTTTGTAGACCAGGCTGGTCTCGAACTCACAGCAATCCGCCTGTCTCTGCCTCCTTAGTGCTAGGATTAAAGGCGTGCGTCACCACGCCCGGCATAAATAAATCTTTAAAAAAGAGAGAAAGTGAACAGACTTCCAACAAGTTGTCCTCTGACCTCCACATTGAACACAGTAGCGCACAGGCACAGACGCACACATGCACTACACTCACTACACTCACAACACAGGTCCGCAGACACACAAGATGTAATAAGTAAGTAAGAGTTCAAAGGATAGCCTAAAGACAATGAAGAGGGCAAGCCTCTAAATGAAAATAGAAAATGACGTTGGGCTTGGTGGTGTACACCTTTAATCTCAGCACTCAGGATGCAGAGGCAGGTGGATCGCTGTGAGTTTGAGGCCAACCTGGTCTACAAAGCAAGTCTAGGATAGCCAAGGCTACACAGAAAAACCTTGTCTCGAAAAACCTAAAAAGAATATGATCTCTACAAACATGAGTTTGAGGCTAGCCTGGTCTACAAGTGTGTCCAGGACAGCCAAGGTACACAGAGAAGCCTTGTCTTGGAAAACCAAAATAAGAATATGATCTCTAGACTGGTCCAGTGGAAAAATCTACAAACTGTGTACACTATCAAGATTTTCTGCTTTTAATATACATTGTCACAATTGCTATGGTTGATTTGTGAAATACACAATCTCAACAGTTACACATAAGACAGTCATTAATATATTGCATTAACCAAAAACTATTACAGTTGATAGTTATACTGTCCTTGTAAAAACTGAATTTCAGTTTAAAAAATGTTACCCTCTGCAATATAATTCATAGTGTCATAGTAAATATTCCTATCAGAGTTTGTTCTAGCTCAAAAACAAAACAATTTAACAGCAAGGAAATTAAAGAAACCAGTATCAAGATGACATTAAAAGTATGCAGTGCTACACATCTTACTAATTATCTGTTGAATGAAAGCAAATACAAATGAACCACCCTTCTACGTAGAAATGTACCTTTCCCATTTAATAGAGAAATGACTTAGTAATAAGTATGCAATTGTGGTCCCAGTTCATTTGATTACTCCTGCTAGATTTCCACTAATGCTCAAATTTGTTGATTTTGGTTCTATATTAAGAGAGTATTTTAGGGCTAGAGAGATGGCTCAGAGGTTAAGAACACTAGCTGTTCTTCCAAAGGTCCTGAGTTCGATTCCCAGCAACCACATGGTGGATCACCACCATCTATAATGAGATCTGGTGCCTTCTGTTCACATGCAGGCCAACCTGTATAAATGCATAAATAAATAAAAAAAGTTTTAAAGAGAGTGTTTTAATTACTTCCTATTATAAATGTTACTTAGGGGATCCAGGAGTAGTGACACGCCCCTTTAATTACAGCACTTAGGAAGCAGAGGTAGATTGCTGAGTTCGAGGTCAACAGGGTCTATAAAGCAAGACAGCCAGGGCCTCACAGAGAAACCTTGTCTGGAGGAAAAATAAATGTTACTTAGCCAGGCAGTTGTGGAGCACGCCTTTAAACCCAGCACTTGGGAGGCAAAAGCAGGCAGATCTCTGTGTGTTCGAGGACAGCCTGGTCTACAGAGTGAGTCCAGGACAGCCAGAGCTACACAGAGAGACCCTGTCTCAGAAAACCAAAAGAAGAAAAAGAACAGAAGAGAGAGAGAGAGAGAAAGAGAAACAAAGAGAGAGAAAGATACCAAAGAAATACATAGAGAGTCAGAACCTTGTAGGGAATCTTGTAGGGAGGGGTGGCTGAAAGAACATTTGAGATTTAGAAATAACCCGTCAAAATGAAGGATTTTGCTACATCTATTCTGCCCCCTGGACATTTTAACATTGCTATGCTCCTTGCTGCCAACAAAAAGTTGTTTTTTCCTCTATAGTTAAAATGCTATTTCCCCTTGTCACTGGTTTATTAGTCAACAGTTCTGCCTCCTGAAATATAACATAAAGCTAAATATTCACCATAATCTACCTTCATCATCTTTCTCAAAACAAACAAAAAGACAGAGGGCATACAATTCTGAGTCTCTTTACTTTGAGTTTTTCAAGACAGTTTTCTCTGTTTAACAACCCTGGGTGTCCTAGACTGCTTTCTAATGTAGACCAGGCTGGCCTTGAATTCAAAGATCCACCTGCCTTGCCCCCCCCTTGAGTGCTGGGACTAAAGGTGTATGTCACCAAACCAGGCTCTGTTGTCAACATTTGTATTGGTTAAAAAAATTACTGAAATCTTAGTGTCCACCAACAGAAGAATTAATAAATTAAATATTGATATGCACATAACTCTGATAGAAAGGCAAGTCAAAATCTGTTTTGGAGTAATAGAAGACCCTTCTAGACCACTATTTAAAATATTCCGCATCAAACTGGGCATGATGGCCCACGCCTTTAATCCCAGCACTCGGGAGGCAAAGGCAGGCAGACTGATAGGAGGTGGGCCAGCCTGGTCTGCAAAGCAAGTACAGGACA
The DNA here is from genome assembly GCF_903995435.1 of Acomys russatus. Classification (NCBI taxonomy): domain Eukaryota; kingdom Metazoa; phylum Chordata; class Mammalia; order Rodentia; family Muridae; genus Acomys; species Acomys russatus. The sequence goes on from NC_067169.1 coordinate 14,317,687, forward strand.
ACCAGAGCTACACAGAAAAACCCTGTCTCGAAAAACTAATAATAATAATAGTAATAATAATAATAATAATAATATAAAATAATAAAAATAAAACATTCTACATTGATGCCAGGCATGGTGGCACATGCCTTTAATCCCAGCACTCCAGGAGGCAGAGGCAGGCAGATCTCTTGAGTTTGAAGCCAGCCTGGTCCACAAAGAGAGTCCAGGACAGCCAGGGTTCTGTTACACAGAGAAACCTTGTATCAAAAAAACAAAACAAACAAACAAACAAAAAAACCCCACCAAAAAACAAAAACAACCTTTCTGGGACTGGAGAGATGGCTCAAAGGTTAAAAAGCACTGGCTGTTCTTACAAAGGTCCTGAGTTCAATTCCCAGCAACCACATGGTGGCTCTCAACCATCTATAATGAGATCTGGTGCTCTCTTCTGGTATGCAGGCACACATGCAGGCAAAATACTGCATAAATAAAAAACAAAAAACCTGACTGGTGACTATACAGGCAAATTTTCTGTCAAAAGTTAAATTTTATATTAAATAAGCCATTCTATAAAGATCTAACATTTGGGCTAGGCGTGGTGGTACACACCTTTAATCCCAGCAGTTGGGAGGCAGAGGCAGATGGATTTTTGAGTTCAAGGCCAGCCTGGTCTACAGAGTGAGTCCAGGACAGCCAATGATACAGAAAGACCGGTCTCGAAAAACAAGCAAAAAACAAAAAAGATCCAACTTTCTTGACTACAGCAGTCTAGGAAGTTACTGATTTTCCAAGCATCATCTGGGGTTTCCTTGGCTTCTATGAAATCCTTTTCGCCCCCTAGAGATCACAATTTTTCCTTAGTAAGGTATTGCTTGTCATAAATTATTAAATCCAGCTGTCTTTCAGAGATGTAAAAATTATAAATCACCAGTATTCTTAATTCTTATTTTGTGAAAGTCTTTTTTTTTCTATTTCACAAAAATATTTACACCTATAGGCAATGAGTTGTTTTTAATTATATGCACACATTCATGGTGACTATAGAGGCCAGAGGGTGACTTTGGTCCTCTGGAACAGTTGTGAGACACCTGGTTGTCAGACACCCCTAACACAGAGCTTTGAGAATTCTTAGGCTAAAAAATAAGCCAGGCAGTGGTAGTGCACATCTCTAATCCTAGTACTCGGGAGGCAGAGGCAGATGTATCTCTGAGTTTGAGTCCAGCCTCGTCTACAGAGCAAGTTCCAAGACAGCCAAGGCAACACAGAGACCCCCTGTCTTGAAAAAACAGAGACAGAGAGAATATGAATGAGAATAAAAACCAGTACACTTGTTTGGTTAGTTCTCCTAAAATAACCAAAGTGAGGTATCATTATTTTCTCTGAAATCATGCTGACAAAAATCACTGCATCTACTGCATTTACCTGTGTAGAGTCATCTTCTACTCAGAAAAATAGTTTCCCCTTAGATGTTATTTTGTCCTAGCAGGCTACCAATTTTGAGCTGCATTAGTGTTTCTGAAGCTTAAGCTAGACTTCAGATAAAAAAAAAACTTCTCCAAGTTTTGAGTTAGGGACATAACTCAGTAACAGGAGGCTTGCCTAGAATGTGTGAACTAATGGATTTAGTCTTTGGCACCACAGAACAGCAGTTATTATTCAACCAAGGCTTCTAGTGTTTTGTTTTTTAAAAAATTATACCCCTATACTACCAAATCTATGATCCCTAAATTCACACTACAAGTTACTAGCCAACTATAATTAGCCCATAAAAGATTCTGACTTCTGTAAATGTCTCCAGATTCCATCTGTATATAGAAACAAGGTAAGGAAATATCTAGGTTGCATTATCCCTCTGCTCTCTAAGCACTTTGTCAATTAAACTTGTTTCCTTTTACTTGAAAATTACTGCAAATTCCACTTCTCCCTTATCTCTAGGCTATAGTTAAAATTAAAGAACTTAAAAACAATCTCTGTATAGTACCTTGGCTTTGCAGATTAAGTCAAAAGACCCAAATGGTTCATGAGATGAATTAGAATAGATCAGGATAGCTAAAACTGTACAACATTCCTGACTACTTCCAATACCCTTCCACCGACTAACCCCATTCTCACTGAAAACAAAAAGGGCTATCAGAAAAAAACAAACACTACAAATAAAAAGCAATAAAATTACATATTATTCACCTATTTAGTCGCTTTTTCTTATTGTTGCTTTTTGAAACAGGGTTTCTCTGTGTAGCCTTAGCTGTTCTGGACTTACTTTGTAGACCAGGCTGGCCTCAAACTCACAGCAATCCACCTGCCTCTGCCTCCTGAGTGCTGGGATTAAAGGCGTGCGCCACCACACTGCACAGATTCGATTTTTTTTCTTTTGGTTTTTCGAGACAGGGTCTCTCTGTGTAGATTCAATTATTTTTAAGTAGCAAGATAACACCTATACAAGACAAGTAGGGACTATAGTTAACCCTTTCTGGTGCCAGGTCCTGGCCCCCTTATGTGAGGACAAAGGTGATAAACATATTTAGATAATCCATTCTGTAATGTAAAGGCACACATTTTAAGAGTAGTCATTCTATTACCCAGATTCTGTTCTATGACCTTTCAACATTTCTCGGCAAATAGTAGCTCCTAGTGGGAGGGAATTGAAGCTAAGAGAATTTAAAGAAAACAGAGAAGTGTTTGCCTTTCATTCTCAAAATCTGTATTACTTAACAGACCTATTATAATACTATCTCAATTCCCTGCTACATCTCTATTTCAATTATCTCCACCATGCTTATGCTCAGAATTTTTATGTTCATGCATGTGGGTGAATGTGTGTATAGGCCAGAGGACAATCTTGGGTGTACTTTGTTAGATGCTACCCACCTTATTTTTGAAAGAGTCATTCATCATCCCCCCGGAACTGTCCAAGTAAGAAAACCTGAGCTGGCCAGTGAGTCTTAAGGATCTATCTCCATTTCCTCATTGCTGAAATTAGCAGGTGCATGCTGTGCCTGGCTTTATGTAGGTTCTGGGGGCTTTTAGTTAACTCAGGTGTTCATGCTTTAATGATTGCCCTATCTCCCCAGCCCCCCAGAATTACCTTAAAAAGAAAACCCAGGAAGTATTGCCTTTCACTTAAAGGCCCTTCACTTTTACTATTCTAACACTCAAACTTAAATGCTGAACATATTACCATAAATATAACATACATATATTGTAACCTTAACTTTACCTTTCCAAGCCCCATCTCCCATTACTCCTCCTGACTCACTCTCCCCAGTGCTCCCTTCTACATACTAGTTTTCCCTCTAAAAACCACTCTTTTAAGCCGGGCGTGTTGGTGCACTAGGGAGGTGGATTGATGTGAGTTCAAGGCCAGCCTGGTCTACAAAGTGAGTCCAGAACAGCCAAAGCTACACAGAGAACCCGTCTCAAAGAAGAAAAAACAAAAACAAAAAAAAAACCCCTCTTTTCATTCTGCCATTGTACCATTTCAAGCAATGGTTCTCAGCCAGGCGTGGTGGTGCACATGCCTTTAATCCCAGCACTCAAGAGCCAGACAGAGGAAGGCAGATCTCTGAGTTCGAGACCAGCCTGGTCTACAGAGTGAGTCCAGAGAAGCCCTGTCTCGAAGAAACAAAACGAAAAAACAAAAACAATGGTTCTGAAGTTTGCATCTTATGAATATTTTCCAATTCCTGAAGCCATTATTAGTCATCAAAATAGGAAGAGGGGTACTGCGGGAATATTATGGGTAGGGGCCATTAGTAAGTAGTACATCATGCCACAAGGGATTGTCCAACCGAATAGTATTTGGTAAGTATCAATAACATCAAGGTTAATAAACACCGCTGGCAGTGGTGGTGCACACTCTGGTGGCAGAGGCAGGTGGAATTCTGAGTTCCAGGCCAGCCTAGTCTACAGAGTGATTCTAGGATAGCCAAGGCTACATAGAGAAACCCTGTCTCTCGCAAAAAAAAAAAAAACAAAAAAACAAAACAAGAAAGAGAGAGAGAAAGAAAGAAAAGAAAAACATTGCCTTAAGGTCTCATCTCTAATTCAGGGTCCATCAAAATGACATCTCTAAAGATATATATACAGGCCTTATTCAAAATAAACTAAGCAGTCCCTCCTACCACTATATTTTCACACTTTTTTGTGGTTATCTTTTTGGTGCTGAGAATTAATTGATCTCGGAGGCTCATGTTTAGTAAATACCAAGTACATTATCACTTTAGCTACTCTCCCAGTTCCTTGCACCAAATGCAGCTTTTATGTACCTGTCTGGCCCAACATTCTAGAGTCTTGAAGCCAGGTGGTTATAATCACCCTTTATCTTTCTACACCTATAATGGTGTTAAATGAGCGATTTTATGTCAACCTTCACAGCAAGGCAGTAATCACAGAGTTTAAGTTTGATTTTGTTTTAACCATTTCACCAAAATCAAATACTTGCTCACCATTTAGCATTTATAATCTATAATCTAAGCCTTTGGGATTATTGGGGGGGTGGTAGGTGGGAAGGAAGACATTCCTATTATCTGGTACAATATCTAATAACACAGAGGAAGGGGAGGAGAGGCAGAGAAGGATTATGAAGGGCTGAAGTATCATGCCCTCTACTGACCATTTGATTAGCTGGAAGAACCTTGCAAAAGCAAACTATGTCAAAATGACTGTGTTCTCCTGGAATTGGCACAGGATGCATTTTAAGCAGTATTTGGGGAGAGCAGGAAGAAATAAGGACATTAAAACAACCCCCAGCTTACATTTATATGGCTAATTAACTTCAATGCATAGTGGGAAAGGGAAGCTCTCAGTGAAAAGAAACTCATGGGCAGATTCTTTGGTCTTCATTCAGCTGCACAAGTGAAATCACTTTCCCAGTCAGGTCTGGTGGTTCATGACTTTCATCATAGTACTTTTGAGGCTAAAGCAGGAAGATCACAGTGAGCTAAAGGTCAGCAAGATTATGTGTGTTACTGGTTCCAAGTAAAAATTGAGAACAAACAGACATGGTATGGTGGTCCAGCACTTGGGAAGAGCTGGGGCAGGAGTGTCAGGAGTTTGAGGTCAGAGGCTGTCTCAAAAGTCAACAATGAAAATAAAAATACACCTTCCTCAAGTGTACTTCCTTATCCTCTTTCAAAGAATTGAAATCTTGCAAAAGCTAAACATCAGTGTTTCCCCACTCAGAATGCAGGAAAATCATAAAATTCCTGATTACCTTCACCTGTCAAATAGAAGCCATGGCTGGGGATATAGCTCAGTTGGTGGAGTACCTGTTTGGTATTAGTAAAGCCCTGGGTTTGATACACAGCACTGCATAAACCCTGCATGGCAATACACATCTGTAATCCCAGCATTCAGTAGAAGGTTGGAGGCTCAAGTGAGTTTCAGCCTAGCCTGGAATACATAAAACTGTCTCAAAAGAAACCCTGTCTCGAAAAAAACAAAAACAAAAAGCAACAACAAAAAAGTGGGAAGCCTGGGTTGGAGAGATGGCTCAGAGATTAAGAGCACTGGCTGCTCTTCCAAAGGTCCTGAGTTCAATTCCCACCAACCACATGGTGCCTCACAACCATCTATGAGATCTGGCGCCCTCTTCTGCTATGCAGGTATACATGCAGGCAAAATACTATATACTTAATAAATAAGATACTGGATAGATAGAGCATATGAAAGTAAATATTTAAAAAGCAAATAGGGTATTTAAAATTAATAAATAAAGTTGTAAGCTCATATTAGAGTCAACTTTATGCTAAGTTTTTTTTTGTTTTCGTTTTTCCAGACACGGTCTCTCTGTGTTAGCCTTGGCTGTCCTGGACTCCTTTTGCAGACCAGGCTGGCCTCAAACTCATCAGCCTGCCTCTGCCTCCTGAGTGCTGGGATAATTAAGGGTGTGCATCACCATGCCCAGTTTATGTTTTGAACAAAAGTATCTAAAAGGTGAAGAGATAAAACTAATGACTCTGGCAAGAATGATAGCAGATGCCTGTATTTAGAGCTACCTAAAATAAGACATTATTAATTTCACGTCATAATCAGAAAAAACTATTAAGTATAACACCTCTGAAAGCTTTCTATCAGTTATTAAATTACAGTTTAACTGTCTTGAAAAGGAGCTTTGATGCTCTGAAAACTTATATCAAATGAAGTTTCACTGTATTTGATAATACACTCTTTTCCAATTTTGCTTACACCACTGGCCTGCTTTCAAAATTGTGTTGTCTCAAAGATTCTAACAAAGTGTATATACGGAAACCAATTTTAAATTCATTTTAATACAGGATGGGACAATTCTGGGGTTTTGTTTTTGTTTTTCTTTGGTTTGGTTTTGGTTTTGTGAGAGAGAGTTTCTCTGTGTATCCTTGGCTGTCCTGGACTCACTTTGTAGACCAGGCTGGCCTCGATCTCACAGAGATCCGCCTACCTCTGCCTCCCTGAGAGCTGGGATTAAAGGCGTGCACCACCTTAACTTTGTATTCCTATTACCTGGTACAGTACCCAACATATAATATAACAGGCATTTACCATATAATTGAATTTTAAATTAAGCACAAAGCAAAATATTCAAGATAAAATTAGATTGTGATAGACTGATGAAGTAGGATATGCTAGAATTAATGGAGTAATTCTCTAGGGTAATTTCCTACCTGGGAACTTTTTAGAAGCACACTCAAGACCTCCACTGCAGACTAACTGAACTAAACCTCTGGGAGTGAGCTGGAAAATCTTTTGAGGTTTAGGAACCACTTCTCTTTAAATCAGGACAGGAAAACTAGGGTGACAAACTAAACTCAACCTCTTGCTTTTTTTGTTTTGTTTTGTGGTCAGCCTACAAGTTTACAAATGGATTTAAAACAGAAATACTAGCAATCAATTTGAGACAGAACATGGACTTAAATTCAAATTAAGTAAAATACCACATTATACTCCCAAACCAAATTTTGTTATTTTCCTCACTAGACATGAGTTACATTTAAAATGTGTCTAGTTACATTTTTATTTCAACACACAATTCAATGTCCTCAATTTTGCCTCTTGGCCCACAAAGTCCAAGCTGTTTATTATCTGGCCTCTTACAGAAAAAGTTTGGCTAATCTTTACTTTGATCTGTGTAGTTATCAAGGAAAGGAACAAAATAAGTCCTTTTTGCACTATTAAAATGGCTCAAAAATAAGGCACTCTGTTAAGGTTAGAATATGGATCTAAACATGAACTGTTGTGTTTTCTGGTGTCAGATGACCACAGCCTTTATCCCACAATCTCTTGAGTGACCAATGCTTTGATATGATTAAAAAATTAAGGCACTTTCAATAGAAAAGCAAACAAAACACTGACCTCTAGAAGATAAGCTAAATTATAAAATATAAAACATGAAAGGAGGGCAACTATTTGGAAAAATAATAACGTGACAGGGGGAAACCAGAAGGATAAGGAAGTATAATGATCAAATTACACAACAAACACTTTTTTTTTTTTCAAGACAGGGTTTCTCTATATCTTAGCCGTACTGGACTCGCTTTGTAGACCAGGCTGGCCTCGAACTCACAGTGATTCGCCTGCCTCTGTCTCCCAAGTACTGGGATCACCGGCGTGCACCATCACGCCCAGCTTACAACAAACATTTAAAAATAATAATTCAGGGGCTTGAAAGATGGCTCAGAGATTAATAGCACTGTCTGTTCTTACAAAGGTCCTGAGTTCAATTCCCAGCAACCACATGGTGGCTCACAACCATCTACAATGAAATCTGGTGCCTTCTGGTGTGCAGGCACACATGCGGGCAGAAAACTGTATAATAAATAAATTTGTTTTAGAAAAAATTACTCATTTTATACAATAAAATACATTAATTTTTAAAAACTTAATTGCAAGGCCTGGCATGTTGGTACATGCCTGTAATCCCAGCACTCGGACAGGCAGAGGCAGGAGGATCTCTGTGAGTTTGAGGCCAGCCTGGTCTAAGTCCAGGACAGCCAGGGCTACACAGAGAAACCCTGTCTTGGGGAAGGCGGGTACTTATTTGCAAATAGTTTTGGTTTGGCTTTTTTTGAGACAAAGTCTTACTATGTAGCTATGTAGACTAGTGGTTGGCCTTGAACTCAAAAGATCCACTGGTCTCTGCCTCTGCCTCCCAAGTGCTGGGATTTAAAGGCTTTCAATACCATGGCCAGCTAAATTTTTCTTTTTGTTTTGTTCAAGGGTTAGCTAACCCTGTTAATAAACATGCAACTTTAAAAAAAAAAAACAAAACTCTTTCAGAGTATCAGCTCTTCAACACACTTTTTCAATTAGCCAAAAGAGAGAAAATGTATTTGACTAAAATGGTTTTATACCTATTCCAGTGACTGAGCAATGACAGTATGTCACTTGAGGGTTTTGTGACCGCTATTCAATTATAGGTCAGGCCCTTTGATTTCAAACAGTCTTCCAGTACTTCCCACCCACGACCCTATCCCAGTACTCTGGAAAGTAAGACAGGAGGTTTGAGTCTTGCTTGGGCTATACAGCTAGTTTAAGATGAGCCTGAGCAACTCTGTGAGATCCTGTCTCAAAATTAAAATAAAGAAGGGAGGAGTGGCAGCGGGGATATATACAGGTTAGTGACAGAGAGGTCTCTTCCTAAAGCATGCTCAAGGCCCTGGTTTCAATCCCTGGTACTGCAAATCAAATAGGATGCAATTTTGCCACTCAAGGAATCAATGTTGTAGGTGTCCTGTAAATACCCAAAGGTAAAGGACAAAAGCCCTGTCCTTATTATATATTAAATGATGAATGATGGCAAAGGCACTGGTTTAGAAAACTGGTATTTGTTAACTAACTATGGAAATAGCTTCATGAAGAAGATACTCTAGGCGTTGTGGTGTCCCACGCCTTTAATCCCAGCACTTGGGAGGCAGAGGCAGGAGGATCACTGAGTTCGAGGCCAGCCTGGTCTACAAAAGTGAGTCCAGAATAGCCAGGACTGTTACACAGAGAAACCCTGTCTCAAAAAACCAGAAAAATAAAAGAATAAAAAATAAATAAAAATCATGTTGAGGGCTCGATGGACAAGCCTGATAATCTTGTGTTTCGTTCCAGGGACCCAGATGATGAAAGGAGAGAAAGGACTCCTTCAAATTGTCCTCTGACCTCCATAAGAACTCCCTCCCCCATAAATAAGTATAACTGAATACTGAATACAGTTCACCAAATGGTAGGTTACTAAATATGCATGTACCAGACACTTTGAAGGCTAAGGATCTATCAATGACTGAATTAGAAATGAGTTTGTGTAGACAGAACCTACCAACCTCAAAGAACCTGAAGGAAACACACCACACAAATTTTTGACACAGGCTCTCCCTGCATGGTCCATCTCCTCCACTCATGCAACATTCCTGCCTCAGGCTCCAAAGAGCTGACAGGCACAAGCAGGTCTGTGGGAAGACAAGAATAACCAAAGCAACTAAACAAAATGAGTAATAAAAAAAACATGAAGTGTGCCGGGAGTGGCGCACACCTTTAATCCCAGCATTCAGGAGGCAGAGGCAGGTGGATCACTGTGAGTTCGAGGTCAGCCTGGTCTACAAAAGTGAGTCCAGGCCAGCCAAGGTTACACACAGTAAGACCCTGTCTCTCAAAACAAAAATTTTATACACACTATCCTTGATATATCCTTCACTACAGAAAACAAATTCAGAATTTTAGGGGCAGGAGGGTTTCGAAATAAGGTTTTTATGTTGTCTTGACTGTCCTGGACTTGCTTGTAGACCAGGCTGGCGTCGAACTTAGAAATCTGCCTGCCTCTGCCTCCCAAGGGCTGGATTAAAGGCATGCATCACCACACCCGGCCAGATTATTCTACTTTAAAGACACTGAAAATAGGATGCCATTGATTTACACATTAACAAAGTCTACTACTTACAACTACCTAAATCAGTTTCTATGAGACACATAAAAATGATAACAATTAGAGCCTAGGAGGGACTTTAGAGATAGCTAATCCTGTGACTCTCCTTTTACACAGTACTTGTTGCTAGAACAATGCCTAGCACAAAGCAGGTACCAAATAAGTGTCTGTGGCAGATAAAAGTCAATGCATTAAAAGACACTAAAAATATTAATTCTGGAGCTAGAAACATTAAGTCTTGAGAAGTTCTTAGAACTGGTGAATGTATAAAATACATATATTTGAATCAATCTAATTGCTGAACTCCTCCCCTTTCCCTAAAATAACCTGCAAAAAACCAAACCGAATCAAACAAACAAATAACCCCACTCTCCTGCCCTGGACTGCCAAGACAGAACTCTGGTCTTAAGTTTTTACTTTTACTTTGCCCTCACTCCCTTTATTTTCTTTAATGCCCAGTTCCTGCTCTAAACTTTACTTGTTATCTAGGAGAATAAGACCAAGACAAACATGCTTTGGAAAAGTTCCACAAATGATTCTGACATACAGTTGAGGCAGAGAAATAACTGTTAGGTAATCACCCGAGAATAAAACTGGAAACTTATTAGTGCAGCATGACAGTTCTATACTCTCAAGTGCTTAGAAGGCTGAGGCAAATCTGTGTTTTGTAAGGACTCAGTCTGAAACATTAAACTTTGTAACAACCAAAAGTCATTTGCCTGCAGGGCACCAACAGCACTAGGGAGGCAGAGGCAGGTGGATGCCTGTGAGTTCAAGGCCAGCCTGGTCTACAAAGTGAGTCCAGGACAGCCAAGGATACAGAGAAACCCTGTCTCCAAAAACAAAAACAAAGCAACAAAAAAAGACAAAGACCCAGTATAATTTTAGGTAAATATCTCAATAATATAATACTTTCCCATCCCTTTTCCCTAAAAACATACTATAGCAGTCATCATTTTAGGCACAGTAACATGTGTCAGAAAACCTCAGGGTTTTTTCAAGCGGGCGTGGTGGTGCATGCCTTTGATCCCAGCACTGGGAGGCAGAGGCCAGCCTGGTCTACAAAGCAAGTCTAGGACAGCCAAGGTAACACAGAAAAACCTTGTATGGAAAGCAAAAAAAAAACAAAAAAAGAAAATTCAGAGGCCCCGCATGGTGGCGCTGCCTTTAATCCCAGCACTCGGGAGGCAGAGGCAGGCAGATTGCTGTTGAGACCAGGATAGCCGGGACTGTTACACAGAGAAACCCTGTCTTGGGCGAAAAAAAGAAAAGATTCAGAGACAAATGATGCAACGGGAAATACCTGTAATCCCAGCACTCAGAAGGTGGGGGCAGAAGGATCAGGAGTTTAAAGTCATCTTTGGCTATACAGCCAGTTTGTGTCCAGCTGACATTTGTGAGCTCCTGTATCAAACACAGAGAAGTAACACAAAAGAATTTTTAAAGACCACTAAAATCATGTTTTCTAAAATTCAGTAAAGATATCTGAGGATTCTTGTGTCTCACTGAGAATGATCATTGGGATAGAGATGTAACTTGGTGGTAGCATTCCACTACCATAGCATACATGAGGCCCTAATGAAACAGGGCACATACCCCCTATGTCTGTTGTGGCTATTTTCATTCCATAATTTACAAGCAATGCAGCAAAAATGCTAAAAGAAAAAAAAATGCTAAAAGAAACTCCCCTAGTCTTAAATTGTTTTAGTGTAAATAAAATTTTAAATTAAAATAAATTCAGAACTCTCATACTGAAGTAATAATTTCACTGTATGTTGGTTGATGAGATAATATGAATTATCAGAAAACAAATTTCTATTTTCATTTCATGAATATAAATATTATCTGCTATTATTTGTCATAGACTCACATGTTGGTAGACATTTAGAAGATACCTATTTGTTCTACTTTCCACGGCCAATCCAGTTATTTTTCAAAAGCCAGACTATTTTGATAGTCTTAAAAACAAAACTAATCTAAAGCTGCTCTGGTATAGCTAACAAACTAAAAATTCTAAATTTCTTTTAAAATAGCAGTATCACTTCATTAATATAGCACATAATTTAAGTACTACTAGCTGAATATGACAGATGGCAGGCCTTCCACTGGTATAATAAAAATAATACCTATATAATGTAATAAATGAGAATGTTTAAATGTGTAACGGTGCTGACTTGTAATTAATAGTTAATAAGTGGTAATTATGCTGAAAATGGAAAGCAGTTTTAAAAATCCATTTTGGGGGGGGTTTCGAGACAGGGTTTCTCTGTGTAGCTTTGGCCATCCTGGACTCACTTTGTAGACCAGGCTGGCCTCGAACTCACAGCAATCCGCCTGCCTCTGCCTCCCGAGTGCTGGGATTAAAGGCGTGTGCGCCACCACGCCGGCTAAAAATCCATTTTCTTATTTACACAAGTTCTGTAATAACAATAGCCCCACAGCTTTAAGCCTGATACAGTATCAGACTCATACACAGTATTCTTAAAATGTACCTTTTATTCAGGCCCATATCAGATATAACAACAAAAAACCCTACCAAGTGATTCTAATGTCCAGAGTTGAGGATCAATGTAGTATATCCTTCCCAAACACTGTTAGAATATGTAAAAAATACAAGACAATTAGCAACAAATATGATCGTTTTCAAAAACCCAGATTCTAAAACAATGAAAAGGAAACAAGACTTGTTTCTTTTTTGTTGTTGTTGTTGTTTTGTTTTGGAGACAAGGTTTCTCTGTGTAAGCCTGTCTATCCTGGAACTCTCTTTGTAGACCAGGCTGGCCTCGAACTCACAGAGATCCTCCTGCCTCTGCCTTGCAAGTGCTGGGATTAATGGTGTGCTTGTTTCTCAATCTTTGAGAAACATTTCAAGATTCAGAAAACTTACCAGCAGGAAAGGAAATATAACATGCAAGATAATCATAAAAGTATTATGTGCTTTTAAAATAAAACTCAAGTAGTTCAATAACCATAGAATATCTTACTTCCACAGCTTAGGGTCTCACATTCAAAGACTAATCCATATTTTTAGTGTGTGTGTGTGCGCGCGCGCGCGCGCGCATGTGTGTGTAGGTCAGAGGGGTGTCAGATCCCCTAGAGCTGCAGTTACAAGTTGTAGGCTGCCTGATATGGGTGCTAGGAATCCAACTTGGGTTCTCTGCAAGAACATTATGTACTCTTAACCACTAAGCCATTTCTCCAGCCCCAGATGTCCCTATCAAATAGTTTCCTCTCTCCTGCTTTAAACAAAGATTGGCTCCAATAATAAAATTCTAGAAATATAAAAACTTTAAAACCTGACTTTTGAGTAGAAAAAAACTAATAAATAGAATGTTTTCATGTGTCCAACTAATCAATAACTTAATGATGGCAGATCATGACAAACACCCTAAGTAGCATTATTAATATTATGCCAAAGAAAAATAATTTCTGAAGAGATACCACTAAATTGCTCTTCTAGAGATTATCTCAAAATGTATTTCAAGCCGGGCATGGTGGTGCACGCCTTTAATCCCACCGCTTGGGAGGTAGAGGCAGGCAGATCACTTTGAGTTCGAGGCCAGCCTGGTCTACAAACTGAGTCCAGGATGGCCAAAGCTACACAGAGAAACCCTGTCTCAAAAAACCAGAAAAAAAAATGTATTTCAAGATCCTGGAAGACAAAAGAACCAAAGTATATCCTACTGGATGGAGCATTCCATTCACTGATAGGCAAAAAACGAAGGGACCTCCATAAAATGCTCTATAACTTAAGAATAAAATCTGCTTTTCAGAGTTACTTTCAGAAAAAAACTAAGATTCTTGTGTATTCTCTTAGTCCTTAATACTTCCAGACATTCTCTTAGATTCTACTACTGTCAGCAAACAAAAGGAAGAAACAGCAAAAGATAACAGCATATTTGGGAGGGGGATAAGAAAAAACATGAAGACATTCATATAGTATTTAAAAGATGGATTTTTTTCATGAGAGAAAGCAAAACATACTTTAAATTTTCACCCTTGGAACATCAAAATTCCAAGTACTTCCGGCTTTCACTTTACCCAAACCCTGGAACAATAAAGTTTAAAGGGTTAAAGCAGCAAGTATGACAAAGCATGTAAGTTTAAACATTGCAAAAACAAACATTATCTCTGTATATTTACTATCTAAATCTTCCAAGAAATTGAAAGGCATTTTGCTGAAGCCAAAATGGCAGCCTGGTGATTCAGTAGACTAGAACGATCTAAAGAAGAGTTTGTAGTCTCTATTTTTAAGTTCAAGTGTACTGACTAAAAAAAAAAAAAAAAAAAAAAACGCAACCTACTCATGGTTAAAGAGAGCTAATGAGGTCTAATAGATACCGCCTGCAAAGTTTCCACATCAGTACACCCAAAATAATAACTGAAACTATACAAAGGAGAGATAAGGAAGGCTGGTGGGCTTTAAATTTTTAGAAATAACTACGAATGCCTCTTTTACCAACAGAAGCATGAAAATTAACCTAAACCCACAATTCCCTCACAAGTCAACGACACTCTGCGGCAATTACACACACCTGTAAACTGCGGCCGTGAAAATTCAATTAACGGTGTAACTACGGAACTTCCAAAACAATAACGTGTTTAATTTAAGCACGTTGTATCGAAAAAATCGTTTAACATTCCAGTTGCTGGAGAAACCCAAACAGTAACAAAACCCCCCAGCTCCCCACCTGTTTAACGTAAATATTTCACAATGAATGAAAAACAAGCCATTTACGAAGCCCGAAACCTCACATCACATGCGGGTGAAGGTTTTCTTAGTCACAAAGTCGCACATGCTAATATTTTCTTTTTTTCTTCTCCTTCTTCGGGAAGTTAAAAATAGAAAGGTGGTAAGGTCTACTGTCCCTTGGAAGCGATTTTGGCATCAAAACATCCCTCCTAGCCTTTGGCCCTGAGCAGATGAAGGGGCGCGAGGGAGGTGTGGGAGACCGATAACCACGGGCTCGGACTTCCCAGGGCGCAGGGCCACCAAGCGACTGCGGGTTATCGCGGGAGGGCGGAGGGGAGGCGAACAAGTCGGCGGGCCTGATAGCCAGCCAGGCGTCGCCGAGGCCTAGCTCTCCCGCTCCAAATCACTCCACCTCAGTAATGGCGTTTGGTGTCAAGTGGAACAGGCTGAGGGCGTCCGCGGCGGGGTTAAGGGGCGCGCGAACAGCACCCCCCCCCCTCTGCCGCCGCCTGCGCGCCACCGCCGCGCGCTCTGAGGCGACCTCCGGCGCGGGTGGAGGGGCGGCATGCCGCGCCCGAAGTCTCCATCCTCCTCTTCTCCACTCCAGTCAGGACGGGAAGGGGGAGGAAGGGGAGGGCCAGAGCCGTCAGCCATTTTCCCTGCCAGTCCAAAACACACTCACTCTCGCGCACACACACACACACACACGGACACACATACACACGGAGAGACACACACACGGACACGCTCACTCACAGACACGGGCACACACGCTCCCGGGACCCCGACGGTGCGGCACAGCGGAGGCTGGCGAGCGTTCGCCCAGCCTGGGAGCGACGAGGAGGGGCGCCCCCCCACCCCGTGTCCCCGACCCGACCAGTCGGAGGCCCCTGAGGGAGGGACCTCTCACACACACGCACACCCCCTCGCGCCTTCCTCCCACCCCTCAAGCCAGCTGTCGGCCCCGGAAAAGGCGAGTGGCCCCGGCACCCACCGCCGAGCTGACTACTCACCGAACACAACACAGGCGTCTTCTAAGAAGCAGGACACGCGGAGGCGGGAGACGAAAAGGCAAAAGGCTCAAATTCCCGGGACGAGGCCTAACCTGGGAGCATCCCAGGCCAGGGGCTGACGAAGAGACAAAATGTGTGAGCGTACGGATGCCGGGCTCGCGGCGCTCTCCGCGCTCACAAGGGGTCCCGTCCGCTCCGCACCCTAGCCGCCCTAGGGCAGCAGTGGCCAAAGCCGCCGCCTCCTCTCCTCTCCTCTCCTCCTCCTCCTCCTCCTCCTCCTCCCTCTCAGCCGCCAGCGGCCCTCTTCCCCCTTCTCCCCTCGGGCTGGGGCGCTCTCTGAGCTCAGTCGAGCTCCGGGCGGTGCGTTTCTCCTGCGTCACCTCCTCCTGCTCCTCCTCCTGCAGCGGCAGTTTCACCTTCCCCTGGTCGCCGCCTCAGTCCCCCCACTCGGGGCCTGCTCGCTTCGCTGCGGCTCCTCTCCTCACTCCCGTCCACCGACCCTAAAGCACCGGGGCCGTAAAAGCAGCCACCTCCCGCGAGGGAGAGGCGCGGCGGCCGACTCCCGCGAGGCCTGGGAGCCGGTGCAAGTCAAGGAGGGGGGTTCGGTGGGACTAAGGAGAACCCAAACGGGCCGGCTACCTAGAGGTTGCGGCTCCGCCACCGGCGGAGACCAGCTTCCGCAGCCTTGGATACCACGGCCTCCTCAATATGGCGGATCCAACAAGTCGAAAAAGAAAAAGAAAGAAAACCCGCACGGCCAGTGGCAGTGGCGGCGGCGGCGGCAGCAGCGGCGGCGACGGCGGCGGCAGCAGCGGCAGCAACAGCGGCGGCGGCGGCAGCGCAGACTCCCACTAGTCCCAGCGCCGCCCAAGGCTTAGTGCTTCTCCGCCCCCCGCTAGGGCCCGCCCCTCTCAAGCCCCGCCCCTCAGACCTCGGCCCGCCCCGTTCCCTGCCCAGCCCCCATGTCGGCCAGCTGCCCCTTCCCCTCCCTGTCCACCTCGGGTTGGTGGGGGAGCGGGAGGAACGACATGAGCCGCTAGGGGAACGGACCAGGCGGCAGAAGCCTGGAACTCTGCGAACTGGGTGGGGGAGGGGAAGACAATGCTAAGGAAAGATTGTGGCCATACCGAGGCTTCTAGACTGCACCCCCAGGCGAGGGCCAGGGACTCTTCCACACCCTTCAGTTAAGGGACCAGGCCGAGAGCAGACAGTGGCCCCAGAACGCTCTGAAGAGAAGCGTGGGGTCGGGGAAGGGGTAGAGGCCCGAGACCACCCGGCCTGCGGCACGGGCGAAGGGACTGGACTGTCGGGAATGGTGGTGATATGGACAGGAGAGGGTTAAGCGGTAGCCGCGTCGCAGAATTTGACTAGTGCTGCTTGTTTTTGTTCCATTGTGAACCATAGCCCGGCCGCCGAGTGCCCGGATGGTGACGTCACCGACCTCCCCCTTTTCCGGGATGGTGCGGGGGAGGGGGAACGGAAAGACCAAGTTCCTGGGTCCCAGTGCTAGGCGTTTGCAGCCGCGGTGCTTGAGGGTCCTGACTGCGCAGCTGACCCACGTCACGTGACACGGGGACAGGCCAGGACACTAAGTAGTGGTGCCAGGTCCCCAGGGTTTAGCCACCTGCTCCCTGCCGATAGGGGGAAGGTGTGGCTAGAAATTCAAAGTCGAGGCCTCCTTCCCACTCTTTGAGGGAGGCGCTTTTAAGCCGCTCATTCACATGGTCCCGCAGCATCAGTACCTGAAAGCATTTCGTCAGCCTTAAAGGCACAGTGACTAGGACTGAGGACATTTTGGACACACGAATCCTTAAAACAGTAAAGACAAAAAACTTTACACCATCCTAGACAGCTTTGCTACTCTTTAATACTAAATGTAGCAAATGAACCTCTATTGCTGTATCATCAGCACCATTGGGAGAACCCGGAAGGAACTTATGAACCCATCTGATATGTCAGGGACTATTTTCTGCATATCTGCATATTGAGAATAAAAACCAGCGGTGGTGGCGCACGCCTTTAATCCCAGCACTAGGGAGGCAGAGGCAGGTGGATCGCTGTGAGTTCGAGGCCAGCCTGGTCTACAAAGGGAGTCAAAGACAGCCAAGGCTACACAGAGAAACCCTGTCTTGAAAAGCCAAGAGAGACGGGGAGGGGCGAGGGAAGAAGGGAGGGAGGGAGGGAGGAAGAGAGAGACAGAGAGAGAGAGACTCCAAAGTGCTGGCTGCAGAAGCAAAACTTAATCAGAGCAATTTCTCAAACGTTGGTGGAGTTGGGACAATTCTATAGTTTACCTAAAGTTCACACATGAAGAGGAAATAAATACAATTACTGATTTATCACAGTTTATTTTGACTTTAAAATGCCTGTGTGCAGCAAATCCCACGTAAAATGATAACAAAATCCTATAAAACTCATTACATGTCGTTTAACTTGTGCTATAAGCACATTCGTTTCTTTTGTTTCTTTGTTGGTTTTTCGAGACTGGCTTTCTCTGTGTAACAGCTCTGGCTGTACGGGACTCGCTTTGTAGACCAGGCTGGCCTCGAATTCACAGCGATCCGCCTGCCTCTGCCTCCCGAGTGCTGGGATTAAAGGTGTGCGCCACCACACCTGACCCCTAGGTACATGATTTTAACTAGACTGAGGCTAGAGATCTGTCTACCTTCCCCATCCTCTCAAAACAAAAAAACAAAAAACCCTATAACATTGTACCTTATAAGTATCACTTTGTGTCAATTTAAAATAACCTACACAGAGAAACTCTGCCTCAAAAACCAAAGTAAAATAACAACCCAACCTTTTTTAGGCAACCACAACCCTTTTTAGGCAACCTACAGAATGTTAAAAAGTAAATCATTATAGCTGGGCGTGGTGGCTGACCTGCACTCGCTTTGTAGACCAGGTTGGCCTCCAACTCAGAGCAATCCACCTGCCTCTGCCTCCGCCTCCGCCTCCGCCTCCGGAGTGCTGGGATTAAAGGAGTGCACCACCACCACCCGCCTATATATTTATGTTTTTTAAAAAACTCAATAGCAAAACAAGTAAAACCTTTCAAAATAAACAGGCAAAAGGGTCTAGAGTGAGTTCTAGGACAGCCTGGTCTAAATAGTGAGTTCTAGGACAGCAAGGACTACATTTTTTAAAACCCTGTCTCAGAAAAACAAACAAACAAAAAACAAACGATAGGCAAGGCTTGGTGGCACACATCTTTAATCCTAGCACTCAGGAGGCAGGGGCAGGCAGATCTCTGTGAGTGAGTTCAGGGCCAGCCTGGTCTACAAAGCAAGTCCAAGACAGCCAAGAAAACATAGAGAAACCCTGTCTAGAAAATAACAAAAAAACCCAACCAAACAAAAAGTACTGTAGGGTTTGATGGCACACACCTTTGATCCCAGCACTTGGGAGGCAGAGGCAAGAGGATCTCTGTGAGTTCAAGGCCAGCCTGGTCTATAAAGTGAGTCCAGGACAGGCAAAAAAAAAAAAAAAAAAAAAAAAAAAAAAAAAGGGCAAAAGATTTGAACACACATTCATCAAATATATGAATGGCCAATGGCTACACGGAAAGACATTTAACATCACAAGTCATTAGAGAAACGCAAATCAAACTACATGAGATAGCACTGTATAGTCATTTGAAAGACTACTACAGAAAAAGCAAGCAAAAAGATAACAAGTATAAGCCCAGATACAGAGAAATTGAAATTCCACCATGCTGGTCAGAAAGTAAAATGGTGCAGCTACTATTGAAAGCAAAAAGGTTAAGCCAGGCGTGGTGGCGCACGCCTTTAATCCCAGCACTCGGGAGGCAGAGGCAGGTGGATCGCTGTGAGTTCGAGGCCAGCCTGGTCTACAAAGTGAGTCCAGGACAGCCGAGGCTACACAGAGAAACCCTGTCTCCGGGAAAAAAAAAAAAAGGGCAAACATAACATTACTAATTCTACTCCTGGGTAAAGCCTAAAGAACTGAAAGCAGGGCCCAACGAAATGCATGTATACCAAAATTCACAGCAGCATTAGTCACAATAGCCAAAATGTGCAAACAACCCAAATATTGAGTAGATGAATAGATAAAATGTGGTAGACATACACAATGAAATGTTACTCAGCCTTAAAAAGGAATGAGACCCTGACAGACACTAGAACATGCATGAATCTTGGAAACATACTAACTGAAATAAACAAGACACAAAAGCTCCCCTGTGATTTCACTTCTGTGTGGTACCCAGGGTAGACAAGTTTATAGAGGTACAATAGAGGCTGCTGGAGCACGAGGGATGAAGAGGATGGGCACTACAGTTTAATGGACATGGTACTTATATGGAGATGACAAAAAAAAATTGAACAGTGGAAAATGGCAATGGATGTACAATTTTGTTAATGTATATAATGTCACAAAAAAGTAAACTACAGTAATTACAATGATAAATGTTATGTATGTTTTACTATGTATTTTTAAGGGTGGGGGTGTAGCTAATTAGTGCTTAGTACAAAGTAAAGCTCTGGAGTCAAGCCTCAGCACTCTCCCATCTCCATTCAAAGAAGAAAATCTTCCAATCAAATACTGATGATTTCCTATGGGAATCTACATACTACACTCTTACCAATAGTCCTAGCTTTAACTCTTAAGTTCTCCAGCTACTTCCCAGAGGAAATATCCAGTGGGCTCCAGGGTGGCTATGGCTACAGGACTGCCCACTTTGACATCTTCCATTCAGTTCATGAGATGGCAATGAAAAAAAAAATGTGGGGTTAAGAGAGTAAGTTCAATGCCACAGTAGAACGGAAATGAAAATTCACTATCCTCCAGCCCTTTCTTCTCACTTCCTTGATTTTGGTTGCTCTTTTCTAACAGCTGTCCTTTCAGGTTGAAGAGTGTATTTTTTTTTTTTTAACTTCCTGGTTCTTTGCCATTAGGACAGAATCTTATTATATTCCATTTCCTCATAGAATTTCCCACTGCACTCTGTCCCCTTTCCACTCTACCCAAAAAAATATTTGCTCAGTAGATTCACTGCTTACTACATACATCCTAAAACATAGGATTTCTTGAGGACAAATTTCAAAGTCACATAGGGGAGGGGTTAAACGTCCTCCCTATAAAAAACACTTAGAAAGCCCGGTTTGGTGGCACACACCATCCAGCACTCGGGGAGCAGAGGCAGGCAGATCTCTGTGAGTTCAAGGCCAGCCTTGTCTACAAAGTAAGTGGAGGACAGCTAAGGCTACACAGAGAAACCCTGTCTCAAACAAACAAACAAACAAACAAAACCACTTAGAAATGGTCTGTCTGAAACTACCCTACTTCCGAAAAGCCAAGGACTTGGATACAAAGTCCAGCAAGAAAACCAAGAGTAACTCTGGCATCATCTCTGTGCCTCAGGGACAAACCCAGGGTGCCAAAAGAGAAGTGGCCTATACCTGCCTACTTGAGAGAGTTAAAGTAAATGTTTTAATCTTGGTATCTGCAGCAGCAGTCACCAATGAATATCATAGCCATTATAAGGAGAACCAAGGACAAGCTAGTTAAAGACAATTATTAAATCAAAGGATATTTAACATTAGCTATTAAATAATTCTCTTTTTTTATTAAATAATTCTTGAGAGTGTACAGTTCATATATGAAATTGGATAGTTATCTCAAATTTCATAATAAAACCTTAATATATTTGACATCAAGTGCTGAGACTGAACAAAGATTTCTAAACTATTCACAAGAAAAAAGACATTTTAATCAACCATGTTTTCCCCCTCCTGGATTTTGTGCTATTTTAATTTTTTTCAGCTTTTTGCAACTTGTCACTTGTGGTGATCTTTCTCTCTTATATCTAATTTTGTATTTTAATTTTGAAGTTTTTTTCAGAACGCTTCCCAAATTATATCAGACTTCACGAAGCCAAGAGTTGGCCCCATTATCGCATGAGAAACTATAAATTAAGCCTGGCGGGTGCTTACACACACCTTTAATCCCAGCACTGGGGAGGCAGAGGCAGGTGGATCTCTGAGTTCGAGGCCAGCCTGGTCTATAGAGTGAGTCCAGGACAGCCAGGGCTACACAGGGAAATGCTCTCTTGAGGAGAAGGGGCAGGGAGCATGCAAGACAGAGAGCACAGGAGGGAGAGAGCTGAGCACCAGCACTCATTTCTCTCTGCTTCTTGAGTGTGGATGCCTCCACCTGCCTCAAGCTCCTGCTACCTTGACTTCTGCATCATGATAGACGTATAGTGGGGCAGTGAGCCAAAATCAATCCTTCCTTTCTCCAGTTGCTTTTGTTAAGTATTTTGTGACAGAAATAAGAAACAAGGTCTTGAGTGCAATTCTATGGTGGCTCACAACCATCCATAATGTGATCTGGTACCTTCTTCTGACATGTAGGCACACACCCTGGAAGAATACTATATCCATAATAATATTTTTTCCGAGATAGGGTTTCTCTGTGTAGCCTTGGCTGTCCTGGACTCACAGCGCCCGCCTGCCTCTGCCTCCCAAGTGCTGGGATTAAAGGTGTGCGCCACCACGTTCAGCATAAATAATTTTTTAAAAAATAGGTAACAAGATGAAATATTTTTCAACTTGATCTTTCTTTTTTTCTGTTTGCTTGTTTCTTTGTTTTGAGACAGGGTTTCTCTCTCTCCATAACCCTGGATGTCCTGGAATTCACTATGTAGACCAGGCTAGTCTCAAACTTAAGAGAGCTGCCCACTTCTTTTTTTTTAAGATTTTTTTTATTATTTATTATTATGTATACAGTGCTCTGCCTGCATGTACATCTGCAGGCCAGAGGAGGGTATCAGATCACATTATAGATGGTTGTGAGCCACCATGTGGTTGCTGGGAATTGAACTCATGACTTCTGGAAGAACAGTCAGTGCTCTTAACCGCTGAGCCATCTCTCCAGCCCCTGAACTGCCCACTTCTGTCTCTCGAGTTCAGGGATTAAAGGCCTGAGTCACTATGCCCAGCTCACCTTGATTTTGAAAAAGAACCTAAAAGCTGGTAAGGTGGAAAATCAGAGCCCTGAGCCTGTGCAGGGAACTGCATGACTCTGCAGGATGTCCAAAGAAGGGTCCACATGTAAAAACAAAAACAGATGAGAAGCCACAGAAAAGAACAGGGGACAGATACCTAGTTCAATAAAATTTTGCTTTCCAAAATGTTGATACTATGTATCAGGTCCCCTGTTTAATTAACACTGTATTGTGAATATTAAGGGATTTCTTCCTTTAGGAATGAACACTTACACTTGTGATCTCTATGTTAGATGTATCTGCATTTGACTAGAGTGCAGTTAGCACCAGAAACTGGCCAGCTGTAGACATTCAAGATTCGAATACTGAGACCTGAAAAGGCTGGCTGAATCCCAGAGCTGACTCACGCAGCTCACAACAGGAAGCATCAGTTAATATTTGTCCAGTGAGTCTATAGTCTTCTTCAAAGTGTTAGGACATTTCTTTTGCTTTGGATTACGGGGATCTTCAGATGCTTTGCTTAAAATTTGAAGGGTTCTATTCTGCAAACCACTATAGTGTAAAACAATTGAATCTTTTTGTGTTTTTCTTGTAAGCAAAATTGAACCCTGTATAATTCTAAGAAGTACAGATTTCTTTAGTCTGAGAGGGAGGATGACATTATGACATAGATTCCGCCTCACTCCTGACTCTAGCATGTTCTAGTAACTCCTGGATCCTCACAGAGATGTATCTCAGATTATTTGTCTGGAATACTCTGACTTTTCCAGGTCTTCCCTACTGAAAATAGGGGAGTTTGTTGTACACAGAAAAACAGCATGACTCTTTGACTCATTTTCACAATCAAAACATGATATTCTACAAGACCACTGTCTTCATCTTTATCCTTGACTTGCCATTCGGAAAAGAGAGAAAGACTGGGGCTAGAGACGTGGTGTAGCAGTTTAGAGTACTTGTTGATCTTGCAGAGTACCAGATTCACTTCCCAGCACCCACATGGCAGTTCACTATGATTGCTAACTCTAGTTCCAGGGGATGTGTTCATACAATGGTATTTATTAATGACATCCTGCAATTCAGAATTTTTTGCTAATTGAAAAGGCCTCTATCTTCCTTTCAATTAGCACTAGTAGGATTTGGGTGTATGTTTATTTTTGTATTCTAAGAATTGCATGTTGCATTGATAAATAGCAGAGATTCTTTCTTGGCTCTTAAGTATTTTTTCTCCCTTACTCTTTTAGAGGACAGTGGTGGTGCCCATCTTTAATTCCAGCATTCAGGAGGCAGAGGCAGGTGGATCTCTATGAGTTCAAGACCAGCCTGGTCTACAGATAGAGTTCTAGGATAACCAGAGGTACACAGAGAAACCTTGTCTCAAAAAAAAAAAAAAAAAAAAAAAAAAAAAGATTTCTTGTTTTTGGAAAAACAGGAATGGCTATTTGTCAGCTGTCTAGCACAAACTGACTCCTTTCCACTTTTCGGTTTGTTCCAGCACCTCTTGTTTCTTTGGGGTATTGAGTGGGGTAGGCCAGCAGATGTGCCAGCTATGCTCTTGACTTTGCCAGCCAATGTGGCTCTTTGCAGGAGGTACTACTGTGGAGGCTAGCTGCTCACTCTCGTTTGCTTAAGCACTCAGCCAGCCTTTTTCCTTGGTCAGGTCCTTCAACAAACATGCAAGTGCTTACTCAAAGAGTGATGTGTGACAGCCTTTTAACTGTGTGCTGCAAATGGCAATTGAACAAATAGTATGGCCAACAGAAGCAGCTTGGCCCAAGCTGTTCTGGAAAACGGCTTTCCATGTACTTTATAACATCCGAACACCAGAGGCTCAGAGCAAACAAAGCTCTCCTATGTATTGCAGACAAACAACATTTTTTTTTTTTTTTTTTTTTGGTTTTTCGAGACAGGGTTTCTCTGTGTGTAGCCTTGGCTGTCCTGGACTCACTTTGTAGACCAGGCTGGCCTTGAACTCACAGCGATCCGCCTGCCTCTGCCTCTCGAGTGCTGGGATTAAAGGCGTGCGCCACCACGCCCAGCTGACAAACAACATTTCATGGAATATGATAACATTACAAAAATATCTGAGCAATAGAGGAGAAACTGTTTTGTATTCTACCACCAAAACCAACAACTGATGTCATTTTAACATATTTCCTTTCAGATTTATTTGATTGAGCAATTTTTCTAAAAATTAATTCTTGAAGTAATAAAACAAAATTAAGAATATTTGCAAGTTTTTGGCTTTGTTCTTGAGGTAAGGTCACATGTACCCCAGGTTGATCTCAATTTTGCTATGTAGCTGAAGTTAACCTTGGACCATTAATCCTTCCGCCTTCACCTCTGAATGCTGAGATTACAGGCATGCCTTGCCACCTTGCCACATCTGGGTTAAGTGTGGAAAATTGAAAGAAAAAAGAAAGAAAGAAAGAAAGAAAGAAAGAAAGAAAGAAAGAAAGAAAGAAAGAAAGGGCAAAAATAATTTTCACAATTCTGAAATACCTAGCACTCAGAAGGCAGAGGCAGGTATATCTCTGTGAGTTCGAGGCTAGCCTGGTCTACAAAAGCAAATCCAAGACAAACAAAGCTACATACGAAAAACCAATACTGAAACACAACTGCTATAATTGTTATATATGTAATTTTGTCACTAATCTTTGAAGATGCCAATGTCTTTATTTTGAAAAATAGTTGATAGTTGATATATATGAATATCTATTTTTCAGCTGAACATTACAGTGTTGAGTAAATAGCATATTCTTTATTTTCTCCTTTTTTCTTTTCCTTTCTTTTTTCTTTCTTTCTCCCCCCCCCCCCACCCCACATCTGAGGACAAGGTTTCTGTGTAGCCCTGGCTGTCCTGAAATGAACTCTGTAGACCAGGCTGGCACAGAGCTCACAGCCATCTGCCTGCCTCTGCCTCAGAGAGCTAGGATTAAAGGTGTATGCCACCACTGCTCAGCTCTCCCTTTACTATTTCACAAATACTCAAATGTTTTGCACATCATTCCACATCTGGGTATTGAGAACTGACTAGTTTTGATCAATAGTAAATGCAGTAAAGGATAACCAGGCCTTTACTGATAAATATTTGGCATGTTATTTAATCTTTTTGCTATGATAAGAAAATGCTGACTTCCATTTCTGACCCAGCATATTAGGACCTTAGGAGTCATCATTCCTGACCTTTCAATAATAAAAAAGCAAAACAGTCTTAAAGTCAACAACTTCTCTTAGATCAATCAGAAAATTGAGGTCACGAGGTTAAGTGCTGCGCAACACACACACACACACACACCACCCCACACCACCCCCACACTCTATAGAGGCATGGCAAATGTAGAAAAATCACAGATTATCAAAGCAGAAACTTTGAAATAGAAGCCTGCCAGCTAGAGCTAGGGTAGGAACGGTGAAATTGTAATTGAAAGTGTGTGTGGAAAAGCTCAAGCGTAAAAACTCCCAGCTGATGGGGGTTCTATACAATTTTGTGAGTTCCACCTATAGGAACCTTTGTGGGTATGCCAGGAGGGGACCATCTGCTGCTCAGCTAGATAGGAGAAAAACTATTTTGGAGTGTTCTTAGAGGATTTTGTTCTCAACAAAAGCATGCCTGCAAGGAGAAAGTATTTTACAAAGTCTAATCACTGTGGGTGTTTTATCATTCTAACCAAACTTGAGGGCCTCTAACCTTCAACACAGGGCACAGGAATGCCAGATTTCAGCCCTCCCCAGCCTGCCAACGTAGATGATGCGGCTAAGAAATGGGCCAAATTCCCAATCCAGCCATCCAGCTGTACATGCTTGCTAAAAGACTGACCTTAAGCTGGGTGGTGGTGGCGGCGCACGTCTTTAATTCTCACACTTAGGAGGCAGAGGCAGGCGGATCTCTGTGAGTTCGAGGCCAGCCTGGTCTACAAAGCAAGTCCAGGATGGCCAAGATGACATAGAGAAAGAAAACCTGCCTCAAAAAACCAAAAGAGAGAAAGAGAGACAGAAAGGAGAGAAAGAGATAGACAGACAGACAGAAAGGAGAGAGAGAGAGTTAGAGAGAGAGAGAGAGGAGAGAGAGAGAAATTAATAGAGGGGCTAGAGAGATAGCTCAGCAGTTAGGAGCACAGAGGACCTGAATTCAATTCCCAGCACCCCACATGGCAGCTTACAACTGTTTGTAACTCCAGTTTCAGGAAATGTGGCACCTTCACACAGACATATGTGCAGGTAAAACACCAATGCACATAAAATAAAGATAAATCCTAAACCAAAAAAGAAACTGAAGAGGAACAGAGGAAATATTTAATATAATAATGGCTGAGAAATTAACACTATTACAATTATTTTATTTTATGCAAACATGTTTGCCTTCATGTAGACACACCACATGTGTGCCTGGTGCCAACAGAGGCCAGAAGAAAGAATCAGATGCCCTGAGACAGGAGTTATGGAGGCCACAGTGTGAGAACAGGAGTTGTGAGCTGGGTCTATACCTCGGTCCACCACAAAAGCAGCCAGTGTTCCTAACTCCTGAGCCATCTCTCTAGCCCTGAATTTCCCAGTGTTTTGTTTTGTTTTTGAGTCAGAGTTTGTATTATGTAGCCCTGGCTGTCCTGAACTTACTCTGTAGACCAGGCTGGCCTTGAACTCACAGAGATTCGAATGCCTCTGCCTCCCCAGTGCTGGGATTACAGGTGTGTGCTACCATGCCCAGATGAATTCTCCAGTATTAAAGACAGACACCAGCCACAGGTCCAAGAAGATCAGAAAACGCTAAGCAGGACAAACACCAAAACAAAAAAACAAAACAAAACAAAAAATTTTAAAAAACATCAACATCAATCATATAATATCAAATATCATATTCACTGTAAAACATTTAAAAGAAGCCATAGGGTGAAAGCATCTTAGCTGCAGAGGAAGAAAAAGAAAGATGACACTAGGTTTCTCTTTGGAACTCCTTGCAAATTCGAGTGGAATGAAATATTTAAAGTGTTGGGGTGGGCACACAAACTACAATCCTGTATTCAGCCAAAGACTATTTATTTATTTATTTATTTATTTATTTATTTATTTATTTAGGTTTTTCGAGACAGGGTTTCTCTGTGTAGCCTTGGTTGTCCTGGACTCACTTTGTAGACCAGGCTGGTCTCGAACTCACAGCGATCCGCCTGCCTCTGCCTCCCGAGTGCTGGGATTAAAGGCGTGTGCCACCACGCCAGGCATTAAAGACTCTTTAAATGTGAAGGAGAACTAAATATTTTTTTTCTCAGACAAATAAAGTTCTATGGCTGGTAGAATTATCTAGAAAGAAATGTTCAAAGAAGCTCTTCAAATATATAGGTCAGAAACTCAGATCTCCAGTGAGGGAGGGTTAGAAAAGAAATAAACGAGGATACAATCTTTGGTATTTCTTCCTCTTAACCAACCTACTAGTAGTTTGTTCAAAATCATAATGGCGAAAGACTAAAGGCTATAGCTGAGTGATAACTAGAAAGAATGACAGGCATGCCATGAGCAGTGGAAAGGGGATTCAGGAATATTCGGTTACAAGTTCCTTTAACACCTGAAAGCCGTACGGTTATTTTGAAGTAGACTCAGATTAGCTATAAATATATACTGCAGACTCTAAGGGCAAGTTCATTTGAGTTTGTTTTGTTTCTAACACAGTCTCCCTCTTTTGCCCAGGCTAGCTCCAAATTCACTGGGCCCAAGGGATCCTCCTATATCAGCCACCCAAGTAGTTGGGACAACAGGAATTTATAACTGTCCCGGCTATTGTGTAACAAAAATTTTTCTGAGGAGATGAAATATACATGTCTACTCAACCCAGATAGAGAACCTAGGACAGAGCAAAGTATGAGTACCGCCAAGTCCAATCTGGTAAACCAATACATTTTATTGCAGTTACTTACAGGAATATGGGCATGAGGTACTTACAGGAATAGAAATGAGTCAAAAGCAGCTGTACCACTAAAGCCCACCCACCATCGGTGACTTGTCACAAAGTTGGGATCCTGGTGCACAGTCCATAGCTGAAGGCAGCTCAACAAGCTGGAGAGTGTCCTTTCCAGGCACCTCCGTTGCTCTAAACCTCTTCCAGGCAGCTTGGCTGCTTTCTAATTCTTCTAGAGAGCTGGTCTGGACTCCGGGGTTTTTTTTTTTTTTTTTTTTTTTTTTTTTTTTTTTTCCCAGTTCTTTTCCTCTGAGAGTCTTATTTACAGGTGAGCTTCCTAGTCTAAGGGGGACAGCTTTTACTGTTTGCTTTGGCAGAGAGGGGATCTAGAGAATATGGTCAGTTTCAGGGACTTCTTGAAGCTATTTTAAGTTGTTTACCATCTTGTTTAAATTAAAGACCTTCTCTGAAGGATGGAATGTTTCAATCTTGGCAGAAACAGTTACACAACACCTTTTCTTTTTCTTTTTTCTTTTTTGGTTTTTCCAGACAGGGTTTCTCTGTGTAGCCTTGACTGTCCCAGACAGCCTTGTAGACTAGGCTGGCCTCCAACTCACAGCAACCCACCTGCCTCTGCCTTCCGAGTGCTAGAATTAAAGGCGTGCGCCACCACCGCCCGGCTTTCGGGGAATTTTTCAAAAGTATTTTTATTTATTCTCTGAGAAGTTCTTAAAACTCTAAGAGGTTCGTATAATTTATTTGGATCATAATCACCCCCACTGCTCAGGCTAATTCCTTCCAGATAAACAACTCTACCTTTCTGATCTCTTTTCTTCTTCTTAAAATAACCCAATTTGTCGTACCCCCTGGGGTGTAGGACACACTGGAGCATGCTTGGCCTACCAGGAATCACACCCTTAAACCTTCCTCTTCCTCTTCCTCAGCAGGAAGCCATCAACAGTCAATAGCTTCTCAATTGAGGTGGGCCCATAGCTGCTCCCTAGGGAATTGTTCTTTTTAAGTATAATTAACATGCTAACAAAGGAAGTGTTTTCGTATAAAATGCTCAATTAACACCAGTAAAGGTAGAAAAAGAGTGGAAGACAGCTGGGCTTGGTGGCCCGCCCCTTTAGACCCATCACCTGGGAGGCCGAGGCAGACAGACCACTGTGAGCTCAAGGCAGCCTGACCTGCACAATAAGTTCCAGAACTGACCAAGACTGCTACGCAGAGAAACCCTCTCTCCCAAAAAGAAAAAAGAAAGAAAGACAGACAAAAAGAAGAGAAAAGAAAGAAAAAGAGTGGACGACAGACAGTAAGAAACAAGGTCAAAGAACAGAAAGGATGAGTGAATTAACCCAGAAGCAGACTCACATGGTATATACTCACTTATAATTGGACACTAGCCCAAAAGGTACATCCTCTGAAAGTCTTCACTTAGCAGGAGATTGGGATAGAGGTGAGGACTTCCTTTTGGGACTTTAGGTGAAAGAAATGTAGGAGAATGGGGAAATAGAAGGATCCAGAGGGTCCTAGAAACCTATAAGAAGAACATCATGAGGGGCAGAACTGGGCCCAGGGGTTCAGTTCAAACTACTGCACCAGCCAAGGACAACACGTGCAGTGAACATCGAACCCCTTCTCAGGTCTAGCCAATGGACAGGACATTCTCCACAGATGAGTCGAGAGTGAGGACTGACTCGGACATGAACTCTGGTGCCCTATATTTGACCACTTCCCCGTGGTGGGGAGGCCTGGTGGCACTCAGAGAAAGAATAAGCAGGCTACCAAGATGGGACTTGATAGCCTATGACCATATAGTAGGGAGGAGGTCCCCCGCGGTCACAGACCTAGGGGAGGAGAATAGGGTGAAAGCAGGAGGGAGGGAGGAACGGGAGAGTACAAGGGATGGGATAACAATTGAGATGTAATCTGAATAAATTAACTAAATAAAAAATAAAATTTAAAAAAAAGAACAGAAAAGAATAACAAACACACAAGACAGAAATACAGCTATATCGATAGTCACTTGAAGCAACAGTAGTCCAAATAGACAAAATGAAAGACAGAGAATTAGCCATGCACGGTGGCACATGCCTTTAATCCCAGCGAGGAAGGCAGGCAGATCTCTGTGAGTAGGAGGTAAGCCTGGTCGATAAAGTGAGTCCAAGTAAGTCAGGGCTATTATACAGAGGAATCCTGTCTCGAAAATGGGGAGAAAAAAAACCCCACAGAAACTAGGTGCGTAGCTTAGTGGTAGAATATAGGCTTACAATGTGTGGGGTCCTGTGCTGCATCGCCAGCACAAAAAAGAGAGAGCAAGGAAGGTGGACAGGAACAAGGAAAAAGCAGAAGAGAAGGAGGGAGCTTGTCAGAGAAGATTAAAAGAAAATACTCCACCATGTGTTGTCGGAGAAACCCATTTTAAATATTAAAGACACTGAAAGATTAAAGTGGCCTTAGCTTTAATCCCAGCACTTGGGAAGCAAAGACAGGTAGATCACTCTCTCTGTGAGCTCAAGGCCAGGCTGGTGTACACAGTGAGTTCCAAGCTAGCCAGAGCTACGAAGTAAAACTCTGTCTTAAAAAACAAAACAAAAACAACAAGAGCAAAAAAAAAAAAAGGATGGCATTTTTGTTTTCCTAACATGAATCAAAAGAAAGCTGAAGCAGCCGGACATGGTGGTGGCGCACACCTGTAATCCCAGCACTGGGGAGGCAGAGGCAGGCGGATCTCTGTGAGTTATAGGCCAAGTACTGGGATCAAAGGCGTGCGCCACCACCACCCAGCCTTCAAATATACCTTTGAGTGGTAGACTTTTTTATTTGCCTTCAAATATACCTTTGAGTGGTAGACTTTTTTATTTAACTGCCCATTTGATGTCTCCATGTGAAGATTTTATAGCTATCTCAAAAGACTGCATGCAAACCAGGCATGGTGGCTCATGCCTTTAATCCCAGCACTCTCGGAGGTAGAGGCAGGCGGATCGCTGTGAGTTCGAGACCAGCCTGATCTACAAAGTGAGTCCAGGACAGCCAAGGCTACACAGAAAAACCCTGTCTCAAAAAACAAAAACAAAAAAACTGCATGCAAAAAAGTGAGTTTTCATCATCTACCATCATGTTACATGGTTACTCTGTTATTCAGGTCAGATACCTTTGAGGCAACAGATTCTGATACTTCTACCTTCAACAAAATCTCATAGCTTGGGCATTTTCATTGCCAGTACACCAGAGCACCTACAGCAGAGACACTAGCTGCTCACCTCACCTGTGTTTGCCCCTTCCTTCTGGGGACACAGTTCCCGGCCTCCCTTACAGGGAGACGTAGATATATGATGAAATTATGGTTTTTTGGGGGTTTTGGTTGGTGGTGGTGTGGTGAGTGGTGGAAGGTGTGTGTGAGAGTGTTGAGACAGGAGTTTCATACAGCCTAGGCTGGCTGACCAGCCTGGAATTCATATATACCTAAAGATAACTTTGAATGGCTCTCACCTTTGAAGTGCCTTTCACTTTCAAAGCAGTGAGACTACAAGTGTGTCCCACCCATGCTCCAATGTAAGCACTGCTGGGTGGATTCCAGAGCTTTAAGCATGCTAGGTGAGCAAGCACTCTACCAAGCAAGCCTTATTCTCACTCAGCCCATAGGATGAAATGACAATCAGTAGAATATGAGAAGAGATTTTTTTTTTCAAGACAATGTTTCTCTGTGTAGCTTTGGCTGTCCTGGACCAGGCTGGCCTCGAACTCACAGTGATCCACTTGCCTCTGCCTCCTGCATGCTGGGATTAAAGGCCTGCACCACCATACCCAGAGAGAAGAGATTGGTTTTTTTTGTTTTTTGTTTTTTGTCTATTTGTCTATTAAACTCCAATAATCTTGACTGCTTTTTTTCCCTTCTAGTTTTTTTTTTTTTTTTTTTTTTTTTTTTTTTTTTTTTTTTTTTTTTTTCGAGACAGGGTTTCTCTGTGTAGCCTTGGCCATCCTGGACTCACTTTGTAGACCAGGCCGGCCTCGAACTCACAGCGATCCGCCTGCCTCTGCCTCCCGAGTGCTGGGATTAAAGGCATGCGCCACCACGCCCGGCTTCCCTTCTAGTTTTTGTTGCAATGGCCATGACTCTGCACCTTCCTCTCAATGATGACTTTGGTTGCTATGTGTTGAAAGCAACAGAGTCCCTGTCAGCCAGGGTTTCTGACTGCTTAGAGGAGAGTTGCCCTTTGACCTGTTCACCTACCCAGTACCATAGGATGAGCAATCACATTTTGGAGGCTTCTGAGCATTGGGCAGTGTGGGAACTGATATTGGAGATCAGAAAGATGGAGAGCCACATTAAAAAGCAGCAAAATTCTTGATTAAAATGTCACCTGTGATAAATTAGAAGCCATACAAAATGCCTCCTGCACCAATAACTTCATGGAAGGGGGACTGAAGGCAATGTGAGGTGTGCATTGGTGGTTATTTGCTATGTTTAGCAAAGGAAGGAGGGAGGAAGTGGGGGGGGGGGCAAGCTCAGGCAAGAACTGGCCAGTTGAAGAGCAGAAAGGAAAAGAAGTCTGAAGTCAGAGTTAGAAAATTTGAGTACTGGGTTTAAGAAATGAACTGCCCCTCTGTCCAAATTACTCAAAGAAAGATCGAGAAAACTTTGTGTAACCAAGTGTAGGGGAATGGGCCCACAGGGACATGTTGGTGACTTTGCACATCTTCCGCTAGGCCACATGAGCAAGGCCTAACTGCAGTCAGAAGGGAGTCTTGGCAGGGTGCCCTCTGATTGCTCCTGGGACGAGCGGAGATAAGGACCAGAGCTACTTTAAGGGAGTTTCTTGTCCCTATCTTGTGGGAGACTGCCACAAGGCCATTTCTCACCCATCTCTTGTTTGAGGAAGGACAGTCCTTGCCATCCTCCCTGCTTCCCAGCTCAAGGGCAACTTCAGGCATCTGAGGCATACTAGGCCACCCTGCTCTTCCCTGAGATCTGCCTTCTGCGTGGCTGAATGGCCCACCTACCACTCAGGCAGCCGTCCTTTGGCTCCTCAGGTTAGGCACCATCCTGGAGAACTCAAATGTAGAGCGCTGACACCCTATTGATCTCATTTTCATAGCTCTTTTGAGTAATAGCATTCCTAGCCATTTGACTTCCTTATATAGCACCAGCCAAGCCAGTAGAAGGGTAGCAAGCTAGCCTAAAACTGTGGCAGGGACCCTGTCTCAAAAAACAAAAGCAAAACAAAACAAAACAAAAAACTGCAGCAGGATCAACCCTGGTACAACCATTAGGGCCCCTCTAGTAAACCAAGGATTCTGCCCTGAAGCAAAAGTCAAATTATAGGAGGTGGTACCCTTCCCATCAAAGCCTGTTGTCTGAAATGGCATCAGGGTACCAGCATTAGCTTGTAAAGGGGAACATTCTGGGAACAAGGAAGTGGATACACACAGAAAAGCTGGCTTCCCAACTACGTCTAGATAGGAAGTTTAGATATGGTCACAGCATATGGAACTGTGTAGAGGCAAACAGATTGTGTATAGGGAAAAAATTGATATGTAACAGCACATGGCCCTCTCTAGAAAAAAAGATGATTATGCAGAGGGAATAACTTTAGGTGTGATTACAGCCCACAGAAGAGTCTAGAAGCAAAAGATTTGACACTTTATATGGTTTTAAAGGAATTAAGTTACCAAAGAAACCAAGAGCTTTGAGGTATAAAACAATGCTTAGAGCCAGGTCTACTGGCACAGGCCTCTAATCCTAGCTACATGGGAGGCTTAGGCAGGAGGACCACAAGCCTGCCTGGGCTACAGAGTGAATTCAAGGATAGCCTGGACAACCTAGTAAGACCTGTCTCCAAATAAAAAGGAAAAAGAGGGCTAAGGAGGCATAGCTCAATGGTACAGTGCCCTGGGCTCAATGTCCAAAAGAAGAAGGAGGAGGAGGAGGAGGAGGAGGAGGAGGAGGAGGAGGAGGAGGAGGAGGAGGAAGAAGAAGAAGAAGAAGAAGAAGAAGAAGAAGAAGAAGAAGAAGAAGAAGTAGTAGTAGTCATCTCCCCACTGTGTCATCTAAAGATGGCCAGAACTTTTTTTTTTCCTTACAGAGACAGGGTTTCTTTCTGTAACACCTGAGGCTATCCTGGAACTCTGTAGACCAGGCTGGCCTCCAACTCACAGAGATCTGCCTGCCTCTGCCTCCCTAGTGCTGAGATTAAAGGCAGGCGCCACCACGCCCAGTTTCTAATGCAATTTTCAAAATACATATTCTTTCTAACTTAGTATTTCTACTACTCAGAATCTATCCTAGAGAAACAAGAACACTTGTATTAATCATAGAATTTTTATAATGGTGAAAACAGGGCAACAAGTGAAATAAACCATGGCATATACATGCTGACAACTACTATGCAGTAGATAAAAAGAAACTATGTGTCTGTGATAACACAGAGACACAGACACACACACAGACACGCACATACACACACACAAACACAAACAAACAAACAAATTTAAAAGCCAGGCATGGTGGCACATGCCTTTAATCCCAGCACTCAGGAGGCAGAGGCAGGCGGATCGAGGCCAGCCTGGTCTACAGAGTGAGTCCAGGATAGCCAAGGCTACACAGAGAAACCCTGTCTTGAAAAAACAAAAACCAAAAAAAAATTTCTGACTGACAGACAAAACCTCCCATAGTCACTGGTGAGGGACATTAACCCCCTAGAATTCCTGCTAGCAGTTGCAAGTTGGGCCAGAGTATGTTAAGTTGATAAAGAAGAGTGATAGTGTCTGCAGCACAGCCAGTCGACCTTTATAAAAACAATTAATTTCTGGAGGTGGAGGGAGGGTGGAACTGGGAGGTTAGAAGGGATGGAGCTATGACCAGAATGTAAAGTGAATAAATCAATAAATACAATTAAAACAAAACAAAACAAAAGAAACAAACAAAAACCAACGAAAAACCTGGGCATGGTGGCGCATGCCTTTAATCCCAGCACTCAGGAGGCAGAGGCAGGCGATCTCTGAGTTCGAGGCCAGCCAAGGCTACACAGAGAAACCCTGTCTCAAAAAACCAAACCAAATAAAACCAAACAAAACAACAAAAAAATTAATTTCTCATTGCACAAGCCTCCGTTGCCTTTGAAAGACAGTTTGCTATTATGAATAAGACTTCAGCCCTCTCCATCCACACTCCCAATCCTGATTGCCTTCCTTCTTCTCATGAAGCAACTACTAAATTAGTTAGCATTTATGTGATTTGTGTGTACTTTGAAACATATAAATATTTGTTACTTTGAAATATATGGCATTTCTGTAGGTGTTTAAATTTCAGTTCATGGTATAAGTATCTTTTTTGCAACTTGCCTTATTCACTAAATAATTTGTCCTGGAAGTCATTCCACATAGTTTCTTTTTTTCTTTTTTTTTTTTTTTTTTTTTTTGGTTTTTCGAGACAGGGTTTCTCTGTGTAGCCTTGGCCATCCTGGACTCACTTTGTAGCAGGCTGGCCTCGAACTCACAGCGATCCACCTGCCTCTGCCTCCAGAGTGCTGGGATTAAAAGCGTGCGCCACCACGCCCAGCTCTTACATTTTCTTTTTATATCTTTATGTGCTATTACTTTATTTACCGATAGGAATACTTTAAGCAAGTGTCACCATAGTAAGTGTGCATGCATTTTAATAATTGAAAGTATAATCATGGCTAATACCAAGCATTAGCTATTTTATTATTAAAAATGCTTTAAGTTAAAAAAAAAAAAAGAAATTCGCCAAGGGGCTAAAAGGAACACACTATGGTATTACGGAGGCAGTAATTAGAAAAAGCAGTGACTGTTGGGCATCGTGGTGCACGATTTTAATCCCAGCACAGAGGAAGAAAAAAGGCAAATGTCTATGAGTTCCAGGACAGCCTGGTCTACAAAGTGATTTCCAGGACAGCCAGACCTATTACATACAAAAACCCTGTCTGGAAAAACCAATCAATCAATAAATTAATCAATTAAATAATAAAAAGCAGTGACTGTGTCAGGAAGTGGGTTTACAAAAAGTATGGAACTAGTAGAAGTTAGAAATGGGAGAAGGAGCGCCACAGAGATGGGCCCTGGGCCCCACGAAGAGATGGTACTCACTTCACGCTGACATTCTGAGGCTGGTTAACTGCAAAGGACTCAGCTGGACACCGAGGGAAGGCACAGCTGGTACCAAGGTGAAGTGTCTCTGGGGTAAGCTGAGAGGCACAGGAACCTGTCAGGAAGGAAAGAGAGAAAGCATTTAAGTTCCCTCACCCTCGTCCAGCCTGCCAGTCCCATTTTATGCCCCTCATAGCCAGAGCCAAGCAGGAAGCCACCAGCAAAGAGGACACGGTGGCACAGGCCTGTCATTTTTAGAAATAAGGTGAAATTAGTAAGGTAGACTTTATCTAAATTAGAAGGGGGGGGCAGACATGGTGGCGCACACCTTTAATCCCAGCACTCGGGAGGCAGAGGCAGGTAGATTGCTGTGAGTTCGAGGCCAGCCTGGTCTACAAAGTGAGTCCAGGACAACTAAGGCTACACAGAGAGACCCTGTCTCAGAAAAAAAAACAAAAACAAAAACAAATAATCATCATCATTATCAGAGAAGCCCTGCCTAGAAAAACAAAACAAAACAAAGACA
Source organism: Acomys russatus (assembly GCF_903995435.1). Lineage (NCBI taxonomy): Eukaryota > Metazoa > Chordata > Mammalia > Rodentia > Muridae > Acomys > Acomys russatus. The sequence goes on from NC_067169.1 coordinate 14,354,750, forward strand.
AAAGCATTTATGTACCCCAGATTATTCCTTCACTAAATGCCTACCTCCCAGTCCCGATACTCTTTCTTTTAACAGAAAACTATCGTTCCAGATGCTTCAAGAGTTTATAAAAGAAAGGCAAGATGTAGGCTTGTCCCTCCTCTGCCAACTTCATAATACTAGCTTGACATCATAGCAACTTTCAAAACATTATTTATAGCACTTTGAACCTTGTGGGTTTAAAAAAAAAAAAAAGATGTACAAATGCATAGAGTGTTTCACAGTCACAAGCTTGCTTGATTTTAGGGGATGGGGTACTAGAGTTTAGGCAAGCTATTGACACACTAACAGCCACTAGGCTTTCTGACGTTCACCCGGGTCAGGAAGAGCTCCTTAGAAAGTAGTCCTGTTTTCATCCTTAATCTCTAGTAAGAGAATCTTCCAGGTTCATCTTGTATCTAGTCAGGTCGGAACTGGAATTTAGCTATTTCTCTAAGGAGCTCTGGACGTTTGTTTTAAATTATATTTAATCATCACAATCTGCGATGTAGTCTTGACTTTCTTGTCTTTTCTTGAACAGGACTAAGAAAGCTGTGCCTTTTAGAAAAAGAAATTGTGACTAAATGCTGCTGTTTCCAGAATAGGGTATAAAAAGGTTTCCAGTTAACTTCCTTGTCTTATGTCCTTCTTCTCATATGTAAAATCTTAGTGTTTTTAAATAATTTATTTTTATCTTATATGCATTGGTGTTTTGCCTGCATATATGTCTATGGGTGTCAGATTTTGGAGTTACAGACAGTTGTAAGCTGCCATGTGTGTGCTGAGAATTGAACCCAGGTCCTCTCGAAGAACAGTCAGTGCTCCCAACCACTGAGCCATCTCTCCAGCCCAAAAATCTTAGTTCTTTTTGTTTGTTTGTTTGTTTGTTTGTTTTTCAATACAGGGTTTCTCTGTGTAGCCTTAGCTGTCCTAGACTCACTTTGTAGACCAGGCTGGCCTCAAACTCACAGCCATCCGCCTGCCTCTGCCTCCCGAGTGCTGGGATTAGTTCTTAAAGATGTTAACATAATAACCTATCTGGTTTATTCCACTACACAATTATAGTTCCAGGATAATGATATCAATGTTATTAATGACAATTCGATTATTGAGTGCCATTTAAGATTTATCTACTTATTTCTGTCCTTGGGACCCAGACACTGGGGGATACGTAGTAAAAATACTCTGTCTTTAAGTCACTTGAAATAATTACCGTGTATTTTTGCCACCAGCTTTATAATTGGGCTCCTTTTTTCCCCCAGTTCAACTTTAATTTGGGGTTTTTTTGTTGTTGTTGTTGTTGTTGTTGTTGTTTTGTTTTTTGTTGGTTTGTTTGAGACAGGGTTTTTCTGTGTAGCCTTGATTGGTTTGGACTCTCTTTGTAGACCAGGCTGGCCTCAAACTCATAGAGATCCTCCTGCCTCTTCCTCCCAAGCGCTGAGATTAGAGGCACGTGCCACTACGCCCGGCTCATCTTTAATTTTAAAGACTATCTTTTTTTCTTTCTTGCTTATATTCAGTTTTTAAATTATTAAAAAAAACAATTTAACAGTTCTTACATTAGTGGTGTACTAACAGTTTATCTAACAAACTAGCGGCGTAAAATAACAAATATTCTCTCAGTTTTCGGCAGTCAGAAACCTGGGGCAGCCTCCTTAGCAGTGGTTCGGAGGTGCTCAAGGCAGGCTCTGTTAGGGAGCTGCAAGCACCTTAATGCTTGTTTGGGGCTGAAGGCGTGGCTTCCAGGCCCTCACATGGCTCTCATTAGGCCTCAGAGTCTCCTCACATGGAACTACTTGGCTGGGCAAAAAGTTTCCCAGAGAACAAACAATCCAGGAGAAAGCAAAAAGGAAGCTACACATGTATCTAAAACTTAATTGTGGACCGGATCACCCAGCCCAACCATGGCGCCCTGTTGGTAGGCCATCACAACGGTGTGAGTACTCACAGATGGTTATCATTGGAGGCCATCTTTTACAAAAAAACAAACAACAAAAAGTATGAAACAAAATACACTCAGAGAAAAATCTAACTCCCGCCTTTGTACATTCTGAACCCCCCTCCCCCCTTCACCTTTAGGAAACCAGTTTTCTTAATTCTGGTTTATCTTCCCAGTATTTTGTTTTGAAAAATACCAGAAAATAGGCACAGACTTACAATTTCCAAGAGTGATTTGCTGCATATGCCTGTACCTTGCTTTTTCTCAGCACCATACCCTTTTTGGGGACTGTGGGGGGTGTGGAGGGTTCTAGACAGGGTTTTTCTGTGCCGCCCTGGCTGTCCTGGAGCTGGCTCTGTAGACCAGGCTGTCCTCAAACTCAGAGAGCCACTTGACTCTGCCTCTCGAGTACTGAAACTAAAGGAGTTAATCCATATTATTTTGACAGAGACAGATAAGTATATTCATGTGGGAATGATACATTTTCATACCACATTTTAGAACTTAGTTTCCCATATTGTGCATTTCAATGATAATTCATTATTTTTGAAATTCACTTATATATTAAATACCATTTTATTTTTTTATATATTTAATCTAAAGTGCATGTGGACTGCAATAGTATTTTTCTGAGCTGGTAAATATTTAGTATTTACATGCAAGTCTATAAATGTATGCCAAAACTATGAAGTGAAACAATAATTATTTAATACAAATTATTCCTATAATTTTAATATACTGTATTTGTATGCTGAGAGATCAGAAAATATCTTAAGTATTTTGTTAGATTTATAGCATAACGGTTTTAGGTTTTTTGTTTGTTTTGGCTTTTTGAGACAGGGTTTCTCTGTGTAGCCTTGGCTGTCCTGGACTTGCTTTGTAGACCAGGCTGGCCTCGAACTCACAGACATCCACCTGCCTCTGCCTCCCGAGTGCTGAGATTAAAGGCATGCGCCACCATGCCCGGGTTGCATCATGGTTTTATTTTGACTATTATAATGGTTGTTAATACCTTTTCACTAAGAAAATTTAAACTGGGGGTTGGAGATCTATTATTCATAAACTTTAAATTCAGTAAATTATTTTTGAAACAGTACTGTCATGTTCCCCATCCGGTTAGCTATGGGCAGCTGTCTCTAAGTTCATGTGTCCCTATTCTTCACTGGAGTGGCAGAATAATTTCTTTTCCTTTTACTTTTCAGAGTGATCTTTCCAAGTATTTCTGGCATACATTAGTTAGCTATTCAGAGTATAATTTATAGGTCAGAAAATAACGGCTTGCGTTGTAAAGTCCTTTAGTACAGATATGCTGCTGCTACCATCAATACAGAGAATATATATTTAGGTCCTAGGATTTAGACACCTCGCTATTTTTCTGAATACCAGAGCCTGGTGGGAATGGGGGTTTGTAGCACTAAGATCACTGACCAATCATCAATCTCATTGTTGTCCATAAACAAATATAACAAACTGGGTGGAAAGGCCTTGAAATTCCTTGGGCTGGTGGTTAAAAAGAAGCATCATTAATTAGTATGTTTCATGTCTTGACCAGCAAAACCCGGCATGTCTGCTGGAATTAACCCTTATAGTACAAAGACCACAACACAGACTGTGTCTCAAAGCTTTCCAGAATCAACATATTTTGGACTATCATGCAAACAAAATAACAAAGAAACAATAACAACAAAAACAAGCACATATAGCCAATAAAATCAATCCAAAATGAGAGTGAAGGCGGGATACTTTTAAAAAGAAAAATATATATACAATTAATGAAAGTGTGAAAAATCAGCCGGGCGTGGTGGCACACGCCTTTAATCCCAGCACTCGGGAGGCAGAGTCAGGCGGATTGCTGTGACTTCGAGGCCAGCCTGGTCTACAGAGTGAGTCCAGGATAGCCAAGGCTACACAGAGAAACCCTGTCTTGAAAGTTCAAAAAAAAAAAAAAAAAGAAAGAAAGAAAGAAAGAAAGAAAAAGAAAAAGAAAATGTGAAAAATCCAGTGTCTGAAAGGATGCTGGGGGGAAATTGACCTCTTCATCTACTGCTCAGGGAAAGCATACATATAGAGGGTTTTCCAAGGTACTTATTCTGCATCAATTTATTTATTTATTTATTTATTCCCGAGACAGAGTTTCTCTGTGTAGTCTTGGCTGTCCTGGACTTCATAGACCTGGTCTTGAACTCAGAGATCTGCCTGCTTCTGCCTCCCCATGTGCTGGGCTTTAAAATCCTTTCAAAAATGCACTTCCAAGAGATACAGTTAGCATGTCACCCCTGTTCTGCTTACTTTTGGTCAACTCGACCCAAACTAGAATCACCTGGAAAGAGGAAACCTCAGTTGAGGAACTGTTCTCTCATTGCCTTGTGGGTGGGTCTGTTCAGGGTATTTTCTTGATTACTGACTGATGTGGAATAGCCCAGCCCACCTTTTTGGCACCACCCATAGGCAGGTGGTCCTAGATGGTATTAAAAAGGAGGTGTCCCAGGCCTTTAATCCCAGCACTCAGGAGGCAGAGGCAGGCGGATCGCTGTGAGTTCGAGGCCAGCCTGGTCTACAAAGTGAGTCCAGGATGGCCAAGGCTACACAGAGAAACCCTGTCTCGAAAAACCAAACAAAAAATTACTAGGCTGTTAATGTCAATACAGCAGACCACAACGCTGTGAGTTCGAGGCCAGCCTGGTCTACAAAGTGAGTCCAGGATGGCCAAGGCTACACAGAGAAACCCTGTCTCGAAAAACCAAACAAAAAATTACTAGGCTGTTAATGTCAATACAGCAGACCACATCATAGTGTTATAGGAACCCAAACGCCAGTCAATATGAAATCTGTTTCATTAAAGCAGATGTGATTGTTCAAAATATTTGTTTAGGAGTGCACTTTGAGGCAGATACTGTCAGAAATCCTTGATGTTTTTCTATGCTCAAGTATTGTTCTGAGCAGCAATGTCCTCTGCTCAAGGCACAAAATCAGGACAATCCTGACCCCACTTTCTCAGCTTCCCCTGCACCTAACATTTTAGTTAAGGTCAATGAAATGTGAGAGCGTACTGGGCACCTCTCCAAAAGTTTTTGCTTTCCTCAGGAAAGGAACTGATACCTTTCTGTCAAGGATCACCTATTGCAGACCCGATGAGTGAGTGGTGGGTGGTGTTCTCGGCAGCTCGGATCAAACAGTGTCTTTAAAGGTGGTGAGCCTTGAGGCGCTCTTCAGAGGCCCCTCCTTTAAGGCTCCTAGGTATCAGGAAGGAGGTTACCAGCCTGCAACAGCCTTAATCCGCCCATTTGCTGGCTCCGGGGATGATACTCACAGCAAGGCAGCTGTCCTGCCCAGTGACACCCCCAGCTCTTCCCCAGGGACAGCCCGCATCAAACAAATGCCCCAGGTTTCTTTCTTCAAATTGGGACAATGATGAAGGGAATTCTAAACCGCCAAGCTCCAGCCGTTGTGACGACTGCAGCAGCACCGCCTCAAATTCTCTCCAGTCTAATCCTGTTTCGTTCCCTTCCCCCACTCGCGCTCGCTGGCTCGCTCAGTCCTTGGTCTCGAAAGCACTCCCGGATAAGCTTCCTGCACACAAATCTCTTGTCTCCAGAGTCTGTTTCCCGGGAAACCCCACCCACAACACTAACGATACATTTATTCAAATTAAAGGATGTTCAAAATATATTGCTACAAGACAACAGGTTATAAGGCAGTATACATGATGTCATCCTTGTTTTTCTTGTTGTTTTGGTTTGGGTTTTGTGTGTGTGTGTATGTTTCTTATACAGATTATTTGCACAGAAAATACATCTGGGAAACATTTTGGGAGATAATCTAAGGATTTTATTTATTTATTTTGACCGTGTGATAGACGATTTCGTTTCTGGTTTGGGTTTTTGTTTTCTTGACATAGTTTTTTTTTGTTTGTTTGTTTTTGTTTTTTTTGGTTTTTCGAGACAGGGTCTCTCTGTGTAGCCTTGGCCATCCTGGACTCACTTTGTAGACCAGGCTGGCCTCGAACTCACAGCGATTCGCCTGCCTCTTGACATAGTTTTTTCCTGCAGTCCAAACCTATCCCGACCTCCCTATGTAGCTCCAAGTACCCTTCAACCTCGAACCCTTGAGCCTCTTGCCTCCATCTCCCAAGTGCTAGGATTACAAACCTGCTTCACTATGCCTGAGAGTTAAGGGATAATTTCTTTTTTCTTTCTTTCTCTTTTTTCTTTCTTTTTTTTTTTTTTCTTTTTTTTTTTTTTTTTTGGTTTTTTTTGTTTGTTTGATTGATTGATTTTTCGAGACAGGGTTTCTCTGTGTAGCTGTGTAGCCTTGGCTGTCCTGGACTCGCTTTGTAGGCCAGGCTGTCCTGGACTCGCTTTGTAGACCAGGCTGTCCTGGAACTCACAGAGATTCGCCTGCCTCTGCTGGGATTAAAGGGGTGTGCCACCATGCCCAGACAAGGGATAATGTCTTAAAGACTTAAAAAATGAAAGCCATACAGAAAGGCTTACACATGTTATACATTTAAGTTAGAAATTGTGGTAACCACAAAATGTTTAAAAAAACAAAACCTTAAGCTGGGTGTGGTGGCACATGCCCCCAGGAAGGAGAGACAGGGGGATTCAGACCAGCTAGGGATATACAGTGAGACACCATTTCAAAAAAGAAAAACACCTCTCTGGCCCAGTGTTTTGTATCTTCAACAGAACTGGCAAAACATTGGCACTAGCACATGTAAAGTAGGGATTAGAAACAAATCAAGTCAGAAGAGAAGACATGAATTGTTACAATGAAAAAGTAATTTACAGCCAGGTGTAGTGGTGCACGCCTTTAGTCCCAGCACTCTGGCACCCAGAGGCAGGCAGATCTCTGTGAGTTTGAGGTCTGCCTGGTCTACAAAGTGAGTCCAGGACAGCCAAGGCTACACAGAGAAACCCTGTCTCAAAAAAAAGAACAAAAAATCAAAACAACAACAAATTTAAACAACTACATTTCTAGTGGAGAATGAAGGAACTCTAGCATGTTCTATGGGATAGTATTCATCAGTTAACAAAAAATGGACATTTGCTGACATGAATGGATTGGCAAAACATTGACAAAAAATATCAAGAAAATTAAACAAGTTACTCAGCATGTACATAGTATAATCCCATTTATCCTTTCTTTTCTTTCAGTGATACTGGGGGTTGAATCTAGGGCCTTATCTAAGCTAGGCAAGCACTCTACCACTGAACCCCAACCTCAACCTCCATGTATACTTTTAAGTGATCACTATATATTTCAATATATACACACGCATGCAAATCCAAGACAAAATTTCATTGACTGAAAACCTGCCAAACTATTAATAGCAATGGGGGTTTGGGGGTGAGGGGTGATCATCTAGGGGATCTTCTGAGTTTGTTACATTTTGTTTTGTTTTTCTTTTTTCTTTTTTAAAGATTTTATTTATTTATTTTATGTATATGAGTGCTCTATCTGCATGTACACCTATCCACCGGAAGAAGGCTTTAGAGGGTATAGATGGTTGTGAGCCACCATGTGGTTTCTGGGAATTGAACTCAGGACCTCTGGAAGAGCAGATGGTGCTCTTAACTGCTGAGCCATCTCTCCAGCCCGAGTTTGTTGCGTTTATCAGTAGCTCATTCCCCCTTCTGTGCCTCTATTTATTTTTTTCAAGAATTTTTGCACATTCTAGGACCTTTACATTTCCTAAACTTTAAAACTAGACTTTCAATATTTACCAAAACAACTGACATATTAACATTTATGGGGCTTTCAATTTGTAAGTATGATGGCCTATCTGGTTGTCTACTTTTTTTTTTCTTTTCAGTTTTTTGAGACAGGGTTTCTCTGTAATCCTGGCTGTTCTGGAACTTCCTTTCTAGGCTAGCCTCAAACTCACAGAGATCTGCCTCCTGAGTAATGGGATTACAGGCATACACCATCAAGTTCAGCTGTCTCTCACAAATGTTTAGCTGCATAGAAGTTTATACATGCTAAATTTACTGAAGTGTTTTATGGTTCTGATGATATTACACATGAAATGCCTGCTCTTCCAAAAGACTCTGGTTCAATTCCCAGAACCCACATAGCAACTCACAACTGTCTGTAACTCCAAGATCTGACACTCTCACACCAATGCACCAGGGAGGCAGAGGCAGGTGAATCACTGTGAGTTCGAGGCAAGTCTGGTCTACAAAGCAGGCCTAGGACAACCAAGGCTACACAGAGAAACCCTGTCTCGAAAAAACAAAAAGAAAATTTTTTTTAAATTTTTCAATTGTTTTGGTGTAGCATATCAAAGTAAAACTAAGTTTTCAAAACATGAACTTTGTATTCTGTGACTTTAAAAATTTAAGCCGGGCGGTGGTAGTAGTACACGCCTTTATTCCCAGCACTTGGGAGGCAGAGGCAGGTGGATCGATGTGAGTTCGAGGCTAGCCTGGTCTACAAAGTGAGTCCAGGACAGGCAAGGATACACAGAGAAACCCTGTCTCAAAAAAAAACAAAAACAAACAAACAAAAATTTAGTCAGCAGTTTTGGATGTATTCCTAAAGGTTTTTCGAGACAGGGTTTCTCTTGTAGTCCTGTCTGTCCTGGCCTCAGTTTATAGACCAGGCTAACCCCAAACTCACAGAGGTATGCCTTTCTCTGCTTCCTGAGTGCTGGGGTTACAGGTGTGTACCAAGCCTGGCCCTAAAGGTTTTTCTAAAGAAACAGTCCTGTCATGTGCAAATAGAAACAGTTTCACTACCTCCTTTATTGTCTGCATGCTTTGAAAAGAAGTGGGGAGATTGGACATTACTGTCTGACATCTAATTTAAGGATAAAAGTCCAACATTTCACTATTAACTACAATGCTAGCTATAGGTTTTAAAATTTTATTTATTTATTTATTTAGTAAGTTAGTTAGTTAGTTAGGGGGAGGTTGTTGGGTTTTTTGTTTTTGTTTTTGTTTGTTTGTTTGTTTTGAAACAGGGTTTCTCTGTGTAATAGCCCTGGCTGTCCTGGACTCGCTTTGTAGACCACAGTGGCCTCAAATTCACAGAGATCCGCCTGCCTCTGCCTCCTCAAGTGCTGGGATCAAGGAGATGGCCAGGCATGGTGGCACACACCTTTAATCCCAGCATTTGTGAGGCAGAATCAGGTGGATCTCTGTGAGTTTCAGGCCAGCCTGGTCTACAAAGAGAGTCCGGGTCAGCCAGGGCTCTGTCACACAGAGAAACTCTGTCTCAAAACACTTAAATAAATAAATAAAATAAACAAAAGGCGTGGGATACCACACCTGGCTCAATAATTTATTTATTTTTATCTTATGTGCATTGTTTTGCCTATGTGAAGGTGTCAGATCCTGGAGTTACAGACAGTTGTGAGCTGCCATGTAAGTGCTGGGAATTGAACCCAGAATCTTCTGGAAGAGCAGCCAGTGCTCTTAACCACTGAGCCAGCTCTCAAGCACTGGTTTTTTGTCCTTTATCTTGTTGCTGTTTGTTTGTTTGTTTGTTTGTTTGTAGGTGTCATTCATCCTCTTGTGAAAGAAAAAAAATAGTGGACTTGAAGATAAACCAATATAAGCTGTCAATTCAAACACAAAAATAAATGGGAATTAAGTCTATGCATAGAACTCATAGAGTACTTACCTATGAACTCAAGAGTGTTTAGCTAGCATGCACAGGCCCTTGGCTATAACAGAAGCCCCACAGAAATCAGGTAATACGTGCCTGTAATCACAACACTTCAGACAGTAGAGGGAAGAAGCTCAGAAGTTCAAGGTCATCCTGAGATACATGCGACTCTGGTCTCAAAAGAATGGAAAAGAAAAGGAAGGCTAGATGTGGTAGCTCATGCCTGTGATACCAGCACTCAGGAGGCAAAGGCAGGAGGATCACTGTGGGTTTGAGGTTAGCCTAGTCTACAGAGTCCAGGACAGCCAGGGCTACACAGAGAAACCCTGTTTCAAAACAAAACAAAAAAAGAAAGAAAAAGAAGGGCTGCAGAGATGACCCAGTGGTTAAGAGCACTGGCTCTTGTCCCAAAGGACCCTGGTTTAGTTCCCAGCAACCACATGGTAGCTCACAACTGTCTATAACTCCAGGTTCAGGGGACCTGACACCCTCACACAGACACACATGAAGAGAGAACATAATGCACATAAAATAAAAATAAATTATAAAATTATTTTTAAAGTTCGTGTTTCCTTCAGGCAGAAAGAAATTTATACCAAATATCAGGCTGAATCTATACAAATGAATGAAGCCAGACATGTTTAACAAAATTGGTAACTATAAATTAATATATTTATCTTTGCTGTGCTAAGGATGGGGCCCCATGGCTTTGTGTATGCTAGGCAAATGTTCTACAACTGAGCCACAGCTGAGCCCTACAGGAATTTTGAAAATATTTTTTGTTTGTTTGTTTGTTGTTTTTGAGAGAAGGGTTTCTCTATTTAGCCCTGGCTGTCCTAAACTTGCTTTGTAGACCAGGCTGGCCTCGAACTCACAAAGATCCGACCGCCTCTGCCTCCCAAGTGCTGGGATTACAGGCGTGTGCCACCACTACCCAGCTCAAGATATCTTTTTTGAGTGTAACTATCTCTAAAAGATAATTGGCTATCTAAACCAAAGTCATTATAATATATTACAGGGCTCAAAACATATATAACGGCTGGAGAAAGGGCTGCTATTCCAGAGGACCTGGGTAAAGTTCTTAGCACCACATCACGTGGCTCACAACCACATGCAACTCCAGATCCCAGAGACCCAACACCTTCTTCTGGACTCAGTGGGTACTTACAACTCATGCACACACAGAGATAATAAAAAAGAAATAAATCTTTATTAAAAGATAACTTCCTAGCCAGGTGTGGTGGTGCACGCCTTTAATCCCAGCACTTGGGAGGCAGAGGCAGGCAGATCTCTGTGAGTTGGGGCCAGCCTGGTCTACAAAGTGAGTCCAGGACAGCCAAGGCTACACAAAGAAACCCTGTCTTGAAAAAACCAAACCAAACCAAAGAAACCTGAAACACAAATAAGGGACCAACCGAGAAACTTTGCTGAAGGTGGATAGGTTGCCAAAAGGCCCTTGGAAGGGTGGTCGGCATCATTGCTATCATTAGGGAAATGTAAGCATGGGAGGCCACTCTAACTTATTATAATGGCAAAAATGCAAAGAACTGCGCAGGGAGTAGCAAGGATATAGAGAAAATGGGAACTCTCATACATTGTTAGTAGACGTGTCAAAAGAAATAATGACGTGGCAAAGTATTTAGTAGTTGCTGTGTAAGCATGAGGACTTGTGTAAAAAGCCTGGACATGATTGGTACACGTTTTTAATCCCAGCACCCAGGAGGCTTGGGCTACATACTGAGTCCCTGGCCATCCGGGGCTACAGAGGGAGATCTCATCAAAAAACAAAGAAAAAAAACCCCAAAAAACAAAAAACAAAAACAAACCTGGACACAGTGATAGATGTACGGATTCCCACTGCTGGAGGGGCTGAGAGATGCGAGGATCCCAAGGCTTTGCTGGCTACCCAGTCTAGCTGAATCAGTGAGCTCCAGGGTCAGTGGCACACCAGGTCTCAAAAAGGAAGGTGGGGACTGATTGAGAAACACTCCAAGTTAACTTCCAACCTATACATACACACAGAGAGAGACAAAAGGAAAGAAAAATATTAAACATGTGCCTGCTTTATGATACAGCCATTTTATTCCCACGTATTTAACCACAAGCAAAGAGAGCATATATCGACACAAAGAGTTATAGGTGAGTGTTCAGAGCTGCTTTTTTTGTTGTTGTTGTTTGTTTTTCAAGACAGGGTTTCTCTGTGTAGTCTTGGCTGTCCTGAAACTCTATTTGTAGACCAGGCTGGCCTCAAACTCACAGGGATCTGCCTGCCTCTGTCTCTCAAGTACTGGGATTAAAGGTGTGCGCCACCATCCCTGGGTAAGAGCTGCTTTATTTATAGCAGCCCAAAATTGGGAACAACACGTGAGGGAGGGAGGGAGGAATGGGAGGATACAAGGGATGGGATAACAATTGAGATGTAATATGAATAAATTAATAAAATATATTTTTAAAAATTGGGAACAACTGGAATGTCCATCAACAAATGAAAGGATAGCCAAATTGTCATATAGCCGTATAGAGGACTCTTACAAAAGGGAGAAACAGTATCAATAGATATGGATGAATTGCAAGGAAGTTATCATGTGGGAAAGAAACCAGTCAATAACAATTAGTGCAGTTATACAAAATCCTAAACAATACTTTTTTGTGCGCGATAGGAAGTACAACAGTAAAATGGGTGTGATAGGGCAAGCCTGTAATCCCAGCACCTAAGAGGCCAGCCTGGGCTACAGAACCTGAGCCCTGGTTACCTGGAGTGCCGGTCTGGTGGGGAAGACTGAAGGGAAAAATTTCAAAGGGGCCCTAGGAAATGTTTGAGGTTGATAGACTTGTTCAGAGTTTTAATTGTGGTGATTCTGTAGCGGTGTGTATTCGTGTTGTACATAATCATATATTTTTAAATATGTACACACCGTTATATAGTAATCCCACCTTAATAAAAACATACAAACTCCCAGAACCGACTTTATTGTCCTTTCCCCGAAACCATGGTTCTTTCCTCTTACATAATCTCCAAAGCAGGGAAACAGAAAATTGTTGGCAGGGATGTCTCTTTTCAAGTTTTTTTTTTTTTTTAAAAGACAAAAACAAAGAAAAAAAAAAAAAAACCATGTAATTGGTTTTTCTAAAATGCCTTCCTGTTCACTTATGGATTCCCGTACGGTAGAAAAGGCCTAGCAAGCCTGTGCACATCCTTTCATGGTTATGATGACGTATGAAAAAGCAGCGTTAGGGCCCTGTGCTTCTGGAAAAATGGAGTAAAATGCACTTTCCCCAGTACCACCAAGAACACCCAAAATGCTTAGTTTTAGATATAAAATAAGGTGGAGAAGAAAAGTAGAGCTATTGCAGGCTACGGGACATGATGAACACATGGCTGTGGGTTTCCATACCTTCCAGACTGGTTTTTGGAGAAGCCAACACCCCAGAAAGAGCAGCCACAAACAGAAAAATTAAAAACAAAACAAACAAAAAACACCCTGAAAAAAAAAAGTCTGGTTTTTTTTTTCTATCTAAACAGTAAACTTCTGCACAATGATTGCTCTAGATCAGCCAAACAGTAAAGGGGTTTAAAAAAAAAAAATCCCCAAAGCCTGTGTGGTCCCACCCTTAACCAGGAAGGGCTCGAGAGTTGTAACAGTAAAGAGATTCGCACACACCCCTTGCCTCAGGGAGGTTTCAGGGAAGGCAGGATTCACAGCGCGGTGGCCTGCGGGTAGGCTAAGGCGCCTCCCATTCCTTGGCTCAGCTGAAACAGCCCGGACTTTCCCCTCCGCCTAGAAGATCCGCCGCGTCCCGCCCCCTCCGCTGACGTCACCCAGCCCGGAGTCTGAATTTTCACCCCCCTCGCAGAGCTGACGAGTTCGCTGCCACCAGATTACTGGAGGCAAGGTCGCGGCGCCACAGAGCGCAGGCGACGGGTGGTTAGCGGCCGATGGCCTAGTGTGAAGCCAAGCATCCCGTCCCGCCCCGCCCCGCCTCGCTCCGCCCCGTAGTCACACGCCGCCCAGGAGCGCAGGCGCAGGTGCGGCCGCGCGCGTGCGCACACGTCAGCAAACGCTGATCTCGAAATCTGGAACTTAACCCTCCCGTGTCCGTAGCTGAGTCGTCTCAGCAGCAGCTGGAGAGACTTCCTAAAACGTCAATTTAAAAAAAAAAAATTACTCTTCATACTCAGATCGGGAAATTCTCAACTTGAGTGGGAAACGACAATTCACTAAGATGACAGGCTTGTTAGAATTAACTGACAACGATTTAAAAACAGCTGTCATTAAAAAAATGCTTTGACAAACATTAAGCATTCTTGTTTGAATGGAGAGGAGTCTCAAAACTCAAATGCATTTTTACCTGGAGATGACAGTAGCTTACAGGTAAAAATAGAATCAAGAATCAATAGCAGAATCTAACGGTCTGCGGAGAGAATCAGAACGGGAGCTTAGAATATAATTTACTCTAAATAAGGAGAGAAAATAGACTGAAAAAAAAAAAAAAAGAACAGACCTTCAGGGACATGGGAGATAATTTTTGTTCTTTGTTTTTCAAGACAGGATCTTTCTGTGTAGCCTTGGCTGTCCCAGAATCACTTTGTAGACCAGGCTGGCCTCGAACTCACAGTGATCCCCCTGCCTCTGCCTCCTGAGTGCTGAGATTAAAGGTGTACACCACCACGCCCCATTGGGAGATATTTTTTAAATCTAATTTTTTTTTTTATCATGACAGTTTCAGGAGAGAACATGAAACTAAAATAGTAATTAAAGAATTAATGCTTAAAATTTTCTGAAATTTTTCAAAAAGGCATAAACCTAAAGATTCAAGAACCTGAGGAAATTTTGTGTGTGTGTGTGTGTGTGTGTGTGTGTCTGATTTGTTTTTGGACACAAAGCTTCTCTTTGTTTCCTTGACTGTTCTAGAACTCCTGCTGTACCAGGCTAGCCTAGAACTCACAAAGATACGCTGGTCCAGTGTCTACCTTCAGAGTCTGGGATTAAAGGTGTGGGCTATCACTGCAGGGCAACCTGAGAAAATTTTTAGCAGGATAAACAACACAAAAACCCATCATTTCTCAAAGCCAAACCTCAGAAAAAAATTAATAGATCATCTAAGCACCCAAAGGAAAGCATGTTATCTCTAAAGGAAAAATGTTAGAAAGCAAAAACAGTGGAAGAAAAGTGCCATGTTTTTCAAGTGCTAAAAAGAATTTAGTCAGCCATACACTTGGCAGTCTAAGGCAGGAGGCTCTCAAGTAAGAAAGCAACCTAGGCTACATAATGAGACCCTGCATAAAAACAACAAAAACAGCTTCTAATGTACATTTACATAGCTTGTACACATAGTCTTCAGGAATGAAAGAGAAATCAAAATATATTTTCTACAGCTCCCCCCCACCCCAGTGTAGAGGCCTCGGTTTAGCCCTCCCACACTGAAGCAGGCAGTGAGCTGAGGCCCCGTGGCTCTGGGCCCCTGAATCTCACCCACTCCAACTCTCAGCTCCCCCCATTCCCCACCCCCCACCCCTAGCTCCTCTCACCCCACACCCCCACTCCTGGAGCAACCTACCTGAAAAGTAGAGCAGCACTTGCGAGACACCAGCCAAGATATATTTTCTTATGACAAAACCAAAACCCTCAAAATCAAAGAGAATTTGCTGCTGACAAATAGAGCCTAATGAATGGACTAAAGAAAATTTCTGACAAAAAAGAAACTGATAAGGCTCAGTGGTAGAGAGCACTTGCTTCACATGCAGAAGAGCCTAGGTTTGATTTCTAAGCATAGCAAATAATAACCAGGATAATGTTGATGAACATGAAGGACAAGAAAAGTCTTTGCGTATCAGGAAGGAAGGAAGAATGACAATAAAAGGGAAAGTAAGTACAATGGACATTTTTTTTTTTCTCTTCTTGACCTTTCTAAATCATGTTTGACAGTCAAAGCAATAATTATACCATTGGCATTTCCGATTCTCAGTATATGTATTGGAAATCTTTAACATAATTATCTTATAAATGGGGAGTGTTGAGTTAGCAAAAGAGGTAAGATTTCCACACTTCATTCACACTGTTAAAATGTGAACTGCAGCCGGGTGTGGTGGCGCATGCCTGTAATCCCAGCATTCGGGAGGCAGAGGCAGGTGGATCACTGTGAGTTCCAGGCCAGCCTGGTCTACAAAGGGAGTCCAGGACAGCCAAGGCTACACAGAGAAACCCTGTCTCGAAAAACAAAAAGAAGAAAAAGTGAACTCCAGTAGACTCACTTGGGTATATATAATGTAATACTTAAGACATTAAAAGTACCAGGCAGTGATACACCTCTCAGGGCACATTGACATGAATCTGTAGTCCTAGCTCCTCAAAACTGCAAATGATTTGAGCCTGGGAGTTTAGGAGAGATGCCTATTTCTTTTTTCAGTTTTTTTTTTTTTTTTTTTTTTTTTGTTTTGTTTTGTTTTGTTTTTGGTTTTTCGAGACAGGGTTTCTCTGTGTGTAGCCTTGGCCATCCTGGACTCACTTTGTAGACCAGGCTGGCCTCGAACTCACAGCGATCTGCCTGCCTCTGCCTCCCGAGTGCTGGGATTAAAGGCGTGCGCCACCACGCCCGGCTCAGTTTTTTTTTTTTCAAGACAAGGTTTCTCTGTGTAGCCTTGGCTGTCCTGGGCTTGCTTTGTAGATCAGGCTGGCCTCTAACTCACAGAGATCCGCCTGCCTCTGCCTCCCCGAGTACTGGGGATCACAGACGAGCGCTGAGATGCTCATTTCTTGAGATAAAGGGGGAGAAAGTGGGAGCAAGAATGAGAACAAGAGTTGGTGATGTATGTCTGCAATCCCACCTCTCAGGAAGTAGAGGCAGGAGGATCAGATAGGCAAGGTCATCCTGGGCCACATCATGAGTTTAAGGCCAACCTGGCTACTTGAGACCCTAGCTGAACCGAGCAAACAAATTATATACAAAGAACACAATAGCTATATCAACATGAATTACAAAATATCTCCAAGTAACACATGGGGAAGGCAGGTTAAAGGTAAGAGGGTTAGAGGGAACCCTTCTGTCAGCAAGAATAGTCTATCCTGGCTTTGGTAAGTATCGGAAATGTGCAAAGGAAGAAGAACCTACCAGGCCCTTGCACAGAGCTGTGCATTGGCCAATTGGTTCCCAGCAGGGCTGTTTAAACTAGTGCTCAAGGGAGGGCTCTTCTCCAAGCCTCCATCACACCAGAAGGGCTCCTTGCCAAGGCCTGGCCTCATCTAACTGCAGCACCGTAAGGGATCCCTGCTGGGGCAGCATGGCATTCCTGTTTTCTGATTCCAAAAGCCCAAAGTTCCAATGTGTGTGTGTGACCTACAGTGCTGGTAAAATGGAATGCAAATGGTTTTGAGAAGAGCCCGATAAAACTTTGGCAAGGGTTAGCGGCAAACTCAATACATTTGGAGCTCTGCCCTATTCCAAGTCAGGCACTCTTGGCAAACTCTCCCTTCTAGATATAAAGGCCCATTTTAGCAGGCGTCTTCACTCTTGGAGCCACTCAGAAGAAAATGCCAACTGAGCCCGGGAAGAGATCAACTGCCGGTTCACACTATTGAGGACAGGCTATCGACACTTCCTGCTTGGAGGTGAGCCCCAAATTTTGTAGGAGACCACCTTCTATGACCTATAGGCCCTATGTTTCTGGCTCCTCCAATCCTTGATCTTCCAAAAGAATACCTCTAAAGGTTTTCCATTAAGTTATTCGTAATTTTTATACTTTTGAAAAAAGGAAAAACAAGGCAGGCGGTGGTGGCACACACCTATAATTCCAGCACTTGGGAGGCAGAGGCAGGGGCAATCTCTGTGAGTTCAAGGCCAGCCCTGGTCTACAAAGTGAGTCCAGGACAGCCAGAGCTATGCAGAGAAATTCTCTATTAAAAAAAAAAAATAGAAAGAAAGAAAAAGGAAAAAGAAGATGGCCCAGCAAGTAAAGGCACTTGCTGCCAAGCCTGAAAGCCTGAGTTGGATCCCCAAAACCCACATGATGGAATGAGACGCCCACAGGTTGTCCTCTGACTTCCACATTTACTCCATGGTGCATGTACTCTCATCCCAAAATTAATTTTTAAAAGGTTTTTAAAAACAAGAAAAACGGCCAGCCATTGGTTGCGCACACCTCTAAGGAGGCAGAGGCAGGCAGATATCTTAGTTTGAGGTCAGCCTGGTCTACAGAGCGAGTTCCAGGACAGTCAAGGTTACGTAGAGAAACCCTGTCTCAAAACAAACAAACAACAAATATATCAAAAATCAACAACAAAACACAAGAAAAGCCAAAGCAAACCAAACCAAACAAAAACCCAAGGAAAAAAAAAAAAAACCCAAGAAAAAGAAAAGGTAGCCAGACAAACTATTAGTACAAGCAAGCCATTCATTATTCCAAATGCCATTTTAATCAGTTTGACAAAAAAGCCTCCAATGATAGTGCTGTACCTTCAGATATTAAAATCACTTTCAGAGGAGGCAGAGGAATGTGAATCGCTGTGAGTTCGAGGCCAGCCTGGTCTACAAAGTGAGTCCACGACATCTAAGGCTACACAGAGAAACCCTGTCTTGGGTAAAAAAAAAATCACTTTCAGAAAAAAAAAATCAACTGGGTGTCATGCCTCACACCTGTAATCCTAGCACTCAGTAGGCAGAGGCAGGAGGATCACTACAAATTAGAGGCCAGCCTGGTCTATATAGTGAGTTTCAGACCAGCAAAAGTTATATAAGAAGGAGAGACTGTCTCAAAGCAAAACTAAGCCAATACAAAAACAAAAACAAAAACAAACTAACCGAGCTAACCTCTCTTTACAGACACAAAATAGAAATGACCAAATAGCTAGGTGTGGTGGCACACGCCTTTAATCCCAGCACTCAGGAGGCAGAGGCAGGCAGATCGATGTGAGTTCGAGGCCAGCCTGCACTACAAAGTGAGTCCAGAACAGCCAAGGCTACAGAGAGAAACTCTGTCTCGGAAAGAAAGAAAGAAAGAAAGAAAGAAAGAAAGAAAGAAAGAAAGAAAGAAAGAAAGAAAGAAAGAAAGAAAACAAAAGAAAGCACCAAATAGAGCAGATTCATGGCCAATTTATATTTTTGTAATAATATAAAGTTTTCCACTCCAGGTTTCCCCACCCCTTGCCAGCCTTTTGCACACAAGAGTTTCCACACAGGCCATCCTTACTTCCTTGCTGGGCACAGAGTATTGTCAATGATACTTTCTTGCCCTGTCTGCTGGCTAGGAACTACATTCCAAAGCTCACGAGCTTGTCTGAGTTTGTTGTCAAAGCTTTTGGTGTTTTTTTTCCACCAGGCATGATACTTTTAGGGAAGCTCATCACCTCTCATTTGACGCTTTTGAAGGACAGCTGTTCTAATCGTGAATAGATGTATCAGGTGCCTTTTTTTTTAATCAGGTGTTTTTAATGAGTTCTATGAAAGTCATCTTCTAAGGCCTTTCTCGATTCTGTTAATGTGGCGAATAGCTTTTATTTTCAAATTGTTTAGCAGTCCCACGTTTTTGAAATAAACATATCCTTTCATATAAAAATAAAGGGCAGTCTTTGCCAGCTCTTTCCAGACTGTGTCGTGGTGACTCACAGTGGCAGCCCTCTAGAGCTTTGCATATTTTTGATATTATGTGCTGGAATTCTGTGGAAAATGCTTTCTCTACAAGCTAGTAACCTGAATCAGAAAAATATTAAAACGCTTTCCCAGGTTGTTTGTTCCATAAGTGCAGGTATGTCTGTCTGTTCAATTTCAAACCAGATCCACAATTTTCCTGCCCCCCCTTTATTTATTTATTTATTTATTTATTTATTTTTTTTTTTTTTTTGGTTTCTCGAGACAGGGTTTCTCTGTGTAGCCTTGGCTGTCCTGGACTCTCTCTGTAGACCAGGCTGGCCTCGAACTCACCGCGATCTGCCTGCCTCTGCCTCCTGAGTGCTGGGATCAAAGGCGTGCGCTACCACTGCCCAGCTTCCTGCCTTTTCTTATGAATATAGTTATTTATTTTCTCATGCATTGCTACACACACACATGTAAAACACAAACACGTGTATAGTCTCTAGAATCTATATGATGTGTCCTCCTTTATTTCTGTTTTTGTTTTTGTTTCTCTGTGTAACCTTGGCTGTCCTGGACTCGTTTTGTAGACCATGCTGGCCTCAAACTCACAGCAATCCACCTGCCTCTGCCTCCTGAGTGCTGGAATTAAAGGCGTGCGCCATCATGCCCATCCTTCTTTATTTCTGATACTGCTTTTCTCTTTACTTTTCTTCTTGACCAGCCTACCTAGATATGTGTCCGTTTTATTGAGAGTTTTGAAGAGCCAGCTTTGTGTTTCTTGAGCTTTCTCTTATTTATCCATTTTCTATTTTGTTCTGATTGTGTGGGGAGGGCACACACATCCCATGGTGCATGAGTTGATTGAGCTGTCTCCTTCCACCTTCATGTGGCTTTCAGAGATTGAGCTCAGGTCAGCAGGCTTGTGCACTCCCCACTGAGCCATCTTGTCAGTGCCCCGCTTCCCTCCCCCCTCGCGCCCCCCCCTCGTCTATTTTATTGCATTTCAGCTGCATCCTTACTTTTTCTTGGATTTCAAACTCCAGGTTTAATATGTTTTACTCTGCTCTTTCTTTTCTTTTCTTTCTTTTTTCCCCCCAAGATAGTGTTTCTCTGTGGACCCTTGGCTTATTTTTACTTTTTAAGACTGTAATTACATCATTTCCCGCTTCCTTTTTCTCCCTCCAACTACTCCATGTACCTCCTCACCCCTGCTCTCTTTCACATTCGTGGCTTTCTTTTCCTGTTCTCTCTCTCTCTCTCTCTCTCTCTCTCTCTCTCTCTCTCTCTCTCTCTCTCTCTCTCTGTGTGTGTGTGTGTGTGTGTGTGTGTGTGTGTGTGTGTGTGTCTAAATATATAGATATAATAGGCTCGGTCTGTATAATGTTACTTGTATGTATGTTTTCGGAGCTATTTGGTATTGAGTAACCAATTGTTACACTCTTCCCCTGTTTACTTTAGTCCTGGCTCCACAATTGCACTATGTGTGTTTGTGTGTGGTATGTATGAGTACCGCTGTGCATGCCACGTGGGCATGTGGAGAAGCCAGAGGTTAACATGAGAATCTCTTCAGTCACTTCTTTCCTTGATAATTCAATTTAACTGATTGGAAGAAAGAATCTCATGATGTAGCCCTGGCTGGCTTAGAACTCACTATGTGAACCAGGCTGGCCTCGAACTCATAGAGACCCTCCTGCCCTCCACTGAGACTAAAGACCTATGCCTTCTCTTTTGAGGTAGTGTCTCACTAACACATGAGCTTGCTGTTGGGATATCTAGAGAGCCTTCTGCATTTGTCTCCAGCCTTCATCCTGAAGTTGTAAACTAGTTAAATCCAGCTTTGAAGGTTTTCACTTGGGTGCGAGGGATCTAAATTGAGGTGTTTGGATTGGGTGGCAAGCATTTTGCCCACTCAGCCATCTCCCTAATCCACCACTCCCATGGATTTGAAGGCTATGTTTTCTGAGGAGAGAATTCTAAGAAGACAGCATTTCTCTCTCTTTCAGCTCATTAAAGATCTACTTTTTTTTTTTTTCTGAAACAGGGTTTCTCTGTGTAGCCTTGGCTGTCCTGGACTCGATTTGTAGACCAGGCTGGCCTTGAACTCACAGAGCTCCGCTTGCCTCTGCCTCCTGAGTGCTGGGATTGAAGGCGTGCACCACCACACCCGGCGTCAGGATTTCTTTTATCCCTCATTTTCAGCAACTGGAACTGCACAGGTCTTGATGTGGTTCTCTTTTAGGATTTTTTTTTCCAAGACAGGTTTCTCTGTGTAACAGCCCTAGCTGTCCTAGACTCACTCTGTAGACCAGCCTGCCTCTGCCTCCCAAGTGCAGGGATTAAAGGCGTGCGCCACCACGACCGACCCTCTTTGAATTTTATGTTGTTATTTATGGTGCAATGTAGATCAGTGGCCTTATGGGATTTCTTTCTTTCTTTCTTTTTCTTTTTTTCTTTTTTTTTTTTTCTTTTTCTTTTTTTTTTTTTTTTTTTTTTTTTTTTTTTGGTTTTTCGAGACAGGGTCTCTCTGTGTAGCCTTGGCCATCCTGGACTCACTTTGTAGACCAGGCTGGACTTGAACTCACAGCGATCCGCCTGCCTCTGCCTCCCGGGTGCTGGGATTAAAGGCGTGCACTACCACGCCCGGCTCCCTTATGGGATTTCTAAAATCAAATTTGGAAAAACTTTGTGTGATGTACATTATATTGGTAAATTGCCATGTGCTGTTTGTGTTCACTGCAAGGCTGGCTATAGAACCTTCTTCTCTCATCTCCCATTTCAGACCCAAGCATGCTTATCTCAGTGTCCTTCAAGCCTATTGTCTTGAGTACAGGCTATCTGCTCTAACTGTGACAGGGAGGAAAGAGAATAACAAAA
This sequence comes from Acomys russatus, assembly GCF_903995435.1. Classification (NCBI taxonomy): domain Eukaryota; kingdom Metazoa; phylum Chordata; class Mammalia; order Rodentia; family Muridae; genus Acomys; species Acomys russatus. The sequence continues at coordinate 14,376,759 of NC_067169.1, forward strand.
CATCCCAGGAGTTAAAACATTGTGTCCTTGAGAAGAGCTACTAAGTAAAACGTTTCCTACCGGAGTTGTTGTTTATGGTATAAAATGGCCTGCGGTGGGAAAGAGAGGCCTGGGAAAGAGGCCTGGGAAAGAGGCTGGAAGCCCAGGCATGGGAAGCTCAGCCGCCCAGGGCAAGTTCCATTAGGAACTCCAACTGTGTGTCTCAAGTTCCCCAGTTGGTTTGTGTTGGATGTTGTGGGAGCACAATTACATTATCTTTATGTCGCTATTGGTTTCTTTTTTTTTTTTTTTTCTTTTTGTTTTTGGGTTTTTTGTTTGTTTGTTTGGTTGGTTGGTTTGGTTCGGTTTGGTTTTTTGAGACAGGATCTCTCTGTGTAGCCTTGGCTGTCCTGGACTCACTTTGTAGGCCAGCCTGGCCTCGAACTCACAGCGACTGCCTGCCTCTGCCTCCCAAGTGCTGGGATTAAAGGCGTGAGCCACCACGCCCAGCTCCTGTTAGTTTCCTTACTTCGAAGCTTCTTCACCCAAGGGAACAGCCTACTCTACCTCTATCTCTGTATCTAGCTGACTGGTGCAGGCTTTGAAAACCTGGGTTGGCAATATTCTATCAATGCATCTGTCTCTCTCTTGCTACGTATTCTATTACCTTGGCTTGTCATATATATAGTTAATAAACTCACCCATTCAAACCAGAAAGGAAGCCAGGCATGGTGGCGTAGGTCTTTAATCCTAGTACTGGCAAAGGCAGGCAGATTGCTGTGAGTTCAAGTCCAGCTTGGTCTACCAAGTGAGCCAAGGTTACGAAGAGAGACCCTGTCTCAATAACAAAACAAAAAAACCTTAAAAAAAAAAAAAAAAAAAAAACCAGAAAGAAGCCGGGAGTGGTGACAGACACCTTTGACACCTTTAATCGTAGTACTGAGGTGGCAGAGGCAGGCAGATCTCTGAGAGTTGGAGGCCAGCCTGGTCTACAAAGTCCAGAACAGCCAGGACTACAAGATAAAACCTGTCTCAAAGGAAAAAAAAAATCTGGTGTTTGGCTACACAGTGAAATATCCTGTCTCAAAAAATCAACAACAAAACACACACACAAAAAGAGCTCTGGTGTTGGGGACTGGGGAGGTAGCTCCATGAGCAATGTATGAGAGCCTGAGATGGTTCCCCATCATCTACTGCAAAAGCTATACATTAGAGCCAGGCGTGGTGGCGCACGCCTTTAATCCCAGCACTCCGGAGGCAGAGGCAGGCAGATAGCTGTGAGTTCCAGGCCAGCCTGGTCTACAAAGTGAGTCCAGGACAGCCAAGGCTACACAGAGAAACCCTGTCTCGAAAAACAAAAACAAAAACAAAAACAAAAAAAGCTATACATGGTGTTGGCATGTGCCTGAACCCCAGTGCTGGGGAGTAGGGGAGCAGAGGCTCCCTGGAGCTTGGCAGCTAGCCACTGGAGTCAAATTGAGTGGTGTGAAGTGAGGAGGAGAGAGATGCTGTGTCAGACCCAGGAATGGCTGCTATTGCCAAAATAACCAAATGAGATTAATAGCAAATTAGGAGCCAGATATTTGCTCTTAATCTCATGCATCGATACGGTAAATTCAGGCATGTTTTTTTCCTCCTTAGAAAGAATTTCCATTTGGTTATTTTTGCATAGCGTTTATTTGTTTTCATTGTGTTCATAGTCTTTTAATATACTTCCTCCTTTTTTCTTTATGGAGAATATTTATAGTGGCTGTTCTTTGCTTGATGACTTGTGCCCTGTGGATGTGATGGCCAAGGGAAATTTCTGACACTCCTACAATCCTATCTTTTTTTTTTTTCGAGACAGGGTTTCTCTGTGTAGCCTTGGCCATCCTGGACTCACTTTGTAGACCAGGCTGGCCTCGAACTCACAGCGATCCGCCTGCCTCTGCCTCCCGAGTGCTGGGATTAAAGGCATGCGCCACCACGCCCGGCACTCTAGAAGCTTTCTAAATTTACCTGTCAGTATAAATAACTCTGAAGCCCTTGTTGTTGAGGTAATGATAAAGCATTGTGCCGAAGCAAATTAATGCTTAGCCAATCCTTAGCTCTAAGTATGAGGAAGTCATCTGGAATTGTGCTTTATAGATCATATACTAATAGATAAGGAATTGAGTTAAAACATAAACGATAGCTATTTTCAGATCTTGGGTGCATGAATGACTGCTTTACCTGTTGGTAAAATTTAGTGATACTTTAAAGACTTGTATGATTTGGTTTTGTTCTGTTTTTGTTTTCGGGGGCAGGGTTTCTCTGTGTAGCCTTGGCTGTCCTGGACTCACTCTGTAGACCAGGCTGGCCTCAAACTCACAGAGATCCGCCTGCCTCTCCCTCCCTGAGTGCTGGGTTACAGATGTGCGTCACTGCTCTCTGCTTCTGTTTTTCTTTTATGTCCTGCAGATCGAATCTTGGCTCCTGTATGTGGGAAGCTACAGCCCCAGGCCTGAGATGAAGGCGTTTTAACAGTAGGCTTTCTCTAGCTTCCCAAATGTCTGGTTTTAGGCAATGGAATAGGGTAGACTGAAAAGGGCTAAGCTGTGCTTTGCATCTGATGCTCTAGGGAAATTTCATTCCAGCAGGTATGACTCTGAAAGTCAGCATAGTAATAGTCCTAAGGTCAGTAGGGGGGACATGGGAATGGAACACTTTGGGATTTCTCAGTAGGAGGACAGAAGATGGCCTGGTGGTGGATGGCCACACACACACACACACACACACACACACACACACACACACACACACACGTGTAATCCCAGCTGAGGCAGGAGGATCTCTGTGAGTTCGAGGCCAGCCTGGTCCACAAAGCAATTCCAGGATAACCATGGCTACACAGAGAAACCCTGTCTAGACAAAAACAAACAAAACCATATAAAGGAGGCATAGTGGTGCATGCCTTTAATTCCAGCACTCGGGAGGCATAGACCAGCATATCTCTGAGTATGAGGCTACCCTGGTCTACAGAGTGTTTTTCAGGACAGCCAGGACTACACAGAGAAACCCTGGTCAAAAACTTTGTGTGTTTATAAATTTCATACTTTGGGGGTTATGTGATGTGTGTACACACATGTGTGCACATGTGTGCACATATGCAGAGGCCAGAGGGGTACATTAGATGCCCTTTCTCTCATTCATCTGAAACAGGATCTCTCATTGAACCTGGAACTCAGCAATTTTTCGGCTAGGTTAGTGTCTGACCAGCCCCCAGTTATCCTCCTGTCTCTAACCCCTTCCTCCAGTACCAGAAATACAGTTTCCTCTGGCTATGCCTGGCTTATTGCACAGATGCTGGCATTCTGAACTCAGGTCCTCAGGCTTGTACAGTGAGAGGTGGTCATATACAGTAAGACATCTCCCAACCCTGGATTGTTGATAATTTGTGTAAAATTAATCTCTAGGGTTTACCAATTTACACTCCCACAGGCAAGGTTTTTTTTGTTTGGTTTGGTTTGGTTTGGTTTTTTTTGGCGGTTGTTTTGAGACAGGCTTTCTCTGTGTAGCCTTGGCTGTCCTAGACTCACTTTTTAGACCAGGCTGGCCTCGAACTCACAGCGATCTGCCTGCCTCTGCCTCCTGAGTGCTGGGATTAAAGTTGTATGCCACCATGCTTGGCTCCAGCCTCACATTTTTAAGTTTAATTTATTGAGTCTTTGTGAATTTCACATCATGCATTCCAATCCCTCTTATCTCCCCATTCCCCTCCCCCTTTTGTATTCCCCCCTCCCTTTGTGTTTTTATCGTTCGTAGATTGACTTGGTATTTTGGACAATGGTGCTGCGGATCCTGCCCAGGACCTTGTGCAAGCTTAACCGCTGAACTACTACATCCACAGCCCCTTCATGTATTTTGTTTTATTTTTTAAAATATCTTGCTTAGGAGATGGAGCGCTGACTCAGCATTTAAGAGCGTGTACTGATCTTGTAGAGGGCCTCAGTTCAATTCCCTGTACCTAGGTTGGGAAGGTCATAACAGCCTGTAAAAATAGCTCCAGGGACAATTTGTTGCCTCTGGCTTCCAAGGGTACACTTCACGGTTACATACATACACTATTTAATACATCCAAATAAACATTTTTAATCATATTTATTATGAATATATTATACATATTATATATATGAGGTGGGATACATGAGTGTCACAGCATGTGTGTGGAGGTCATAGGGTAACTTGTGGGACTGGAGTCTCCTCTTTAACCATGTGGGCTCTGGGGATCAAACTCAGGTGGTCAGGTTTGGCAGCCACTCTTTACCCACTGAGCTGTCTCATGGGCCTCCTATGTGTTTTTTTTTTGTTGTTGTTGTTGTTGTTTTGAGACAGGGTTTCTCTGTGTAAACCTGACTGTTCTAGGACTAGCTTTGTTGACCAGGCTGTCCTCAAATTAACAGAGATTCCTCTGCCTCTGCCTCTGCCTCCCTGAGGACTGGGATTACAGGCACTGGCTCATATGTACATTTTAAACATAAATGGTTTGTTGTATTTCGAGAATGTTTCCAGGTGGCGCATGCCTACAATCCCAGCACTCTGGAGGCAGAGGCAGGTGGATCTCTGTGAGTTCGAGGCCAGCCTGGTCTACAGAGTGAGTTTCAGGACAGCCAAGGCAACACAGAGAAACCCTGTCTTGAGACCCTCCCCTCCCCTCCTCCACCTCCCCCCACCCCACTCCCAAAGAAAGAGAATTCAAAAGTGAACAGGATTGCTGAATCATCTATCCGATTGCTGGCATGTTTCTCACGTCTACAGACTCAGTTCTATACTCTGCAGCAGAGATTTTTCTAATTGGCTTTGGAATTCAGAGTCCTCGCCTGAGCATTCAAAATGAATTGAATGACAATACTCTATTATTATAGCTGGTCCCCTGCTTTCATCATTCTGGCAGAACCTCTTCACATTCCAAGACGATGCAAGATGCAGATAGAGATGCAGCAGAGTTAACCTTTAATCCTCCGGCATCCTCTATGGACCCCCCATCAGCATAGGAGACTGAGTGACAAACACACACTCTGGCAGAAATGAGCATTACCAACAAACAGCTCAACAGTGCTTGAAGCAAAAGGCATGACAAGAATCTTCCTATGGAATCTTTTAGCCACCCATTGATTTAGCATAGATCACGTGTCCCTCTTTTGCTACTTGTGGGAGGGGAACAGCATTTGCTTGTGCATTGCAGCAAGCCTAAAAGAGGTTTCTCCCCCCCCCCACCCCCAATCTCCCTTTGCAAAATCTAAGGTCACAAGACTCTCAAAAAAGCCTCCCAACAGCAGATAGTGTTATTTATTCATTTGGAAAATAACCAGGGCCCATGTTTCTCGTGAATGATTTGCTCCCCACAAGATGTTTCTGAAAATGGACAGTTCGATATATCAATTATGTAACCCTAGAACTACACAAGATATATTGATAAAGGTCTTCCCAATAGAACATCCCACATCTGTACGTAATAACACAATGGTCTTCCTTTACATCTTTTTTTTTTTTTTCTGGATTTTTGAGATAGGGTTTCCCTGTGTAGCCTTGGCTGTCTTAGCTTGCTTTGTAGACCAGGCTGGCCTTGAACTCACAGTGATCCACCTGCCTCTACCTCCGAAGTGCTGGGATTAAAGACGTGGGCCACCACACTTATTTTTTTAAAAAAGATGTATTTATTATGTATACAGTGTGCATCAGATCTCACTATAGATGGCTGTGAGCCACCATGTGGTTGCTGGGAATTGAACTCAGGACCTCTGGAAGAACAGTCAGTGCTCTTAACCACTGAGCCATCTCTCCAGGCCCTTCCTTCACATCTTATATGCAGGTTGTACTTCCTTTTTGTCAGTAGTTTGAGATGGAGCCCAGGCTATTGAGCTCTGCCACTGACCTATATTCCAAGCCGTTGTTTTTGTTTTTCTTGGGGACAAGGTCTCACTATATACCTTAGAATAAGGTTGAATCCACAGACTCGCTTGCCTGTGCCTCCCAAGTGCTGAGATTATAGGTGTGAGTCACACCACACCCAACACTTGGTCTCATTTCTTCCTTGTTTTTTTTTTCCTCCAATACCTGTGCCCAATGACTCACTAGTATTGAGAGTTACACACACAGAGCAGGCCTGAGTTTTGCAGTGAAAATTAAGTGTCTGTGTGTTCTTAAACTGCAGACTCACTCTGCTGCAACGGGCTCAGGTAGAACTTGACTCTCTGCATCTCTAATGGACTAGAGCTGATGGATGCCTTGTTGTTCATCTGAGGACCACATGTGGATGGCAAGGCTGCCTGCCCTATAACCTGGGAGAGGACAAAGCTTTTATAGCCCTGACTCAAAGTGCAAAAGCAATAAGGAAAAATATTTGATAAACTTGGTTGCACTAAAATAACCTGTGGCATGCAGAAATGCCTGCAATAGGACTAAAAGAAGTAGCAAAATGGAAAAAAAAACCAAGAGTCCAATTTGTATCGTGAAGGATTACTATCCCCAACACATGAGACACTTTTAATGATGGAGAAGGCTAATGATCCTGGGGAATGCTCTAATAATAGAAGTAAATTGAAGGAAAAGAAATGCAAATGGCTCTAAGCCACTTAGAAAATCATCAGTCTTATTCACAGTAAGAGAAATGCAAATTCCAGCTTCATTGAGGCCCTCTTTCTTCTCAAAGGTTAGAAGATGCCCCAAGTTTCATGGCTTTTTCTGTTGGTATTTTTTCCTTAGGAATTTATTCCAAAATTGCGTTACGAAAACATAAAAACACACTGGGCATGGTGGCGCACTCCAGTAATCCCAGCACTCGAGAGGCAGAGGCAGGTGGATTGCTGTGAGTTCGAGGCCAGCCTGGCCTACAAAGCGAGTCCAGGAAAAGCCAAGGCTACACAGAGAAACCCTGAATCAAAAAAAAAAAAAAAAAAAAAAAAAAAAAAAAAAAAAAAAAAAAAAGAAAGAAAGGAAAGGAAAAAAAAAAAAGAAAAGAAAGGGAACACACAAAAGGCACACATGGTGGCACATTTTAATCTGAGCGCTAAGGAGGTAAAGGCAGGAGACTCTGTGGATTCATGATTATCCTAGGCTATACAGTGAGACCTTGTTGTCCCACCCACCCTGCAAAAAAACAACCCACCACAACCAACAAGAGCTTGGGATATACGTCACTAGCAATAGAGAGAATAGTAAGGCAAATTTGAAAGGGGACATGGGAAAAATGGGGGCTAGTTAATTGGGAGGGGGAAGGAAGGACAACAGAGGAGGGGGGAGTGAGAAGGGTAAAATAACAGTAAGACTATCTGGAGAAGACATAGGGAGTCATATTATTAAGTACTTAAAGTTACATATACATACTGTCTATGTATGTATATATAGTTTAAAGAAAAATTTCCCACTTGAGGTGGGAATGCTCCCCATAAGAGGCATAGATTATCTAAGAAACACCCAAACACCAGGCACAAGAAGCCCTTATGAGTCGTAGGTCACGGGAGTCCAAGAAAACATTGTAGATTGTTGCTGTTGTCGCTGATTGCCTCCCAGACCTTGAAGGACCCAGAGAATCTAAACTGGACCCGACCTGAAAGCTCCCTCTCCGAGGACAAGTTTAATGGAAACAGAAGGTGCCATGCAAGCTTCCTAGGAGGGAGGGATGGGGAGCAGCCGATAGTCCTACTCAGCTGTGACACCTCTGAACTGCAATGGCCAACACTAACCCTAACGGTGTAATAGCATCACATCATATCTTGGGCACAACCAATAGCTCTCCAGTTGGGTTTAAAGTCCACTTAACAATAGGGAAATCATGCCTGGCCCTAGACAGCTAGTCAGCTATCCAGGCCCCCTGAGGCCACTGATCTTGGAAGAGAAGCCGCTACTGCGACTTTGCTAATCCAGAATAATTCCTACCTGTTTCTAAAATATTTATCCTCATACCCAACAGACAAATGTAATCATCGCCCTGTAGGCTCAATTTTCTAAACAAATATATTTTATTACAAACTTATTAACTGAGAGTACCCCACTTATAACTCGACTAACCTAAACAATAGGAAAGGAAGATTAAAGAATACAATAATGAAACCGTAAAGATATCAGTTCCGAGGAACAATTCTTCTGGTGTAATCAGCAGGATTTCTTCTGCTGGAATCTGGAGTGATCAGAACCCGGAACTTCAGCCAGAGCCTGAAGCCCCAAAGCCTTCCCTCGAGCAGTGAGGGCGATGAACAGCCAAAACTATCCCCAGTCTCCAAAGGCCCCACCTCCTGTTTTTGGCTCACATTTATACCTCCTCTCAGAATTGTTCCAGGATGTTTTTCAGCTGATTAATAACCAATCTCCCCAACACGGTGGTTCAATTTCTAAGGGGATACACATCACCTGCTCTCTCACAAGTCTTTTTCTCATCCCCCACTTGTGATCTAAACAAAAAACATGTTTATCTCTCCTTCATCGCGTCCATCAAAGAAACTTCTCTAAAACCACAATGAATCAAATTGCAGAGAACAAGTGATTGTACAGTATCCAGTCATAGCTGACAGATCGACAACATAACTGGGATCCAGAAAGATAGGAGTATAAAAGGGCATCTTCCGGTGGAGGTGATTCATCCTCATCTGAGGCATCCTAGTCCTCTGGTTCCTAATTTTAAAGAAAAAAAATTATGCAGGTGACACCAAGCTTTAAAAGCTGTGTTTATAGCAGGGAAGTGGTGGCGCACACCTTTAATTCCAGCACTTGGGAGACAGAGGTAGGTAGATCTCTGTGACTTTGAGGCCAGCCTAGTCTACAAAGTGAGTCTAGGACATCCAAGGCTACACAGACAAACCCTGTCTCAAAAAACTAAAAATAAAATAAAACCCAAAAACCATTCCATCCCAAAAGTAACCTGCATGATAGAAGGAGAGAACTGACTTCCCCAAGATGTACTCTGTTGTTGTTGTTGTTGTTTTCGAGAAGGGTTTCTCTGTGTAGCTTTGGCTGTCCTGGACTCACTTTGTAGACCAGGCTGGCCTTGAACTCACAGTGATCTGCCTGCCTCTGCCTCCCAAGTGCTGGGATTAAAGGCATGCACCACAACTGCCTGGCTGCAGGTTGTATTCTTGAATGCCACATGTAGTCCATGTTAAACCAATGTAGGTATGAACATGCACGCACATACACACACAACCATGAATGAATGAATGAATGTAATAAAAAAAATTAAAAGGCCACGCATGGTGGCACATGCCTTTAATCCTAGCACTCGGGAGGCAGAGATAGGGGATCTCTATGAGTTCAAGGCCAGCCTAATCTACAAAGTGAGTCCAGGACAACCTAGGCTACACAGAAAAACCCTGCTTCGAAAAAACCAAAACAATAAAATAAAAAATAAAAATCAGGGGGCTGGTGAGATGGCTCAGAGGTAAAAAGCACTGTCTGCTCTTCCAGAGGTCCTGAGTTCAATTCCCAGCAACCACGTGGTGGCTCACAACCATCTATAATGAGATCTGAGATCAGGCACCTTCTTCTGGCCTGCAGGCAATACATGCAGACAGAGCACTGTATACATAATAAATAAATAAATCTTAAAAATAAAATAAAAATCAGAATGAAACAAATGGATTTTTTTTTTCCTAAACAGGGTTTCTCCAGAACTTGCTCTGTAGACTAGGCTGGTCTTGAACTCACAGAGATCTGCCTGCCTCTGCCTCCTATGATTACAAGCCTGTGCCACCTCCATCTGGTCAAATGGATTTTTTTTGTAATTACTTGTTGGCTTACCCAAATAGAGAGAAATTATTTCAGGTAAAGTTTTTGTCTTTTTTGTTTTGTTTTGTTTTTCTTTTCTTTTTTTTAAGATTTATTTTATTTATTATCTATACAGTGTTTTGCCTACATGTACACCTACAGGCCAGGAGAGGACATTAGATCACATTACAGATGGTTGTGAGCCACCATGTGGTTGCTGGGAATTGAACTCAAGACCTTTGGAAGAGCAATCAGTGCTCTTAACCTCTGAGCCATCTCTCCAGCCCCTTGTTTTGTTTTTCAAGACAGGGTTTCTCTGTGTAGCCCAGGCTGTTCTAGACTGGCTTTGTAGACCAGGTTAGCCTCAAACTCACAGCGATCCACCTGCCTCTGTCTGCCAAGTGCTGGGATTAAAGGCGTGCGCCACCATGCCCAGCTGGATAATATTGTTTATAATTATATCCACAAATTATACCCACAATTATAAAGCTTATAAGATTTTTTAACATAAGGGACAGAAATAGAAAATGAAATTCTTTTATTCTATGAATAGGCACTATATACGGATGAATGCTGTTTTCTTCATGTATGTGTGTTAGTATGTACATGTCCAAATGTGTGTTTGCATGTATGTGCACATGTGTCTGGAGGCTCTGACTTCATATTTGGTGTCTTTTTCCATCACTTTCACCTTTACTCACTGAGTCAGTGTTTTTCACTAAACTTGGAGTCTGCCAATTCTGGCTAGCCTAACTCCCAATGTGCCCTGGGGCCAGGCTCTGTCTCTGTCTCTCTGGGGCCAGGATGGTAGACCGCCACCATGCCTGTCCAGCTACCATGAGGGTTCTGGGAGTCTGAACTCTGGTCCTCACACTTGTGGGGCAAGCACTTTACCAACTGAGCCATTTACCGAGACTATGATATATTTCTCCAAAGCCTTCAGCGCATGACGTTGATATAATGGAATAGGAAATATTCAGCAAGAACTCTGAGGCACAAAGACTCTCCACAGGAAAAGCAATGGTAAAGTCATCAAAGCTGAGAACTGAACCAACCTCCTCCTGCCTTCCTTCCTTTCAAGTTAATTAATTAATTAGGTGTTTTGCCTGCGTGCATGTCTATGCCTAGTGCCCTCAGAGACCAGACAAGGACTGCATATCTTCTATAACTGGGCTTAGAGATGGCTGTGAGCCACCATGTAGATGCTGGGAATCGAACCTGGGTCCTCTGGAAGAGCAGCAAGTGCTCTTAACCACTGAAACATCTCTACAGTCCCCAGCCTCTTTTCTGGTAAAGCATGATTTTTACTTGTAAGAACCACTGACAGTCAAACTCTAGTTATTCAGATACTAGTATTTGGCAGGCATTTTCTGGAAAATGAAGTGAACCTGTCACTTCAAGAAAAATAATTTGACAGGAGTTGTTGCCAATGATAAAATTCAAGCTTTCAAGAGAAAAATGCAATTTTAGAAGTCTTGTATCCACTCCTGTGAGTTTAATATCCTTTCAATATTTAAAGACTTTTCTGATGAAATTGGTGATGATATTCATGAATGTGTTTTTAAAGAACTGGCGGCCAGGCATGTGGTGCACGCCTTTAATCTCAGCACTCAGGAGGCAGAGGTAAGCGGATCACTATGAGTTTGAGACCAGCCTGGTCTACAAGTGAGTCCATGACAGCCAAGGCTACACCGAGAAACCATGACTAGAAAAACAAAACAAACAAACAAACAAAAAAATTGGTATAGTGGTGCATGTCTTTAATCTCAGGGGCAGGTGGATCTCTGTCAGTTCCAGACTAATCTACTCTACAAAGTGAGTTCCAGGCCAGCCAGGGCTACTAGCATAGTGAGACCCTGAACCTTTGAATGACTCATGCATATTACAAAATTGTATATGGATAAAAGATCTGTTCAAAGTACAAGATAGACTTTAATGGAGCAATATAAATGTATCTTGGTGTAGCTGCAAGATCCGCATTCCAATTAACCTTTCAAATGCTCTCACTTCCTTCCGAAGGGAATGCCCACAATTGTCTGTAGAGGCTATTAAAATGTTTCCTCTGAGCTGGGGCTGTGAGTCCAACTCAGTAAATGACCATGTGCGTTTCCAAGACCAAGGCTCCTAGTGGAAGAGATGGCTCAGTGATGGAAAGCCCTTGCTCTTGCACAGGACCTGAGTTCAGTTTTCAGCCATCACAAGGTAGCTGAAAGCCATTTCTAAATCTTATACCAGGAGATCCTTTTCTGCTCTCTATGGGCACAGACATACTTGCAGGCAAAACACACACACACACACACTAAAATAAATAAATCTTAAAAAAAAAAAGACTGTGGCTCCCATCCCCAGCAATGTAGGCATACACAACACAAATAAGAATGTTTCTTTCTTTTTCAATTGTATATGAATCTGCATCTTCCTAGATTTTAATGTTAAGGCTTCAACTAAAACAGTGGATACAATAGACTGAATATAAAAGACATGTGAATCCACCCATCTTCTCAGCCACAAATTAAAGAGATTTACACAAATGTATAGTGCCAAGTTTTCTCCTTTTTTTTTTTTTTTTTTGAGACAGGGTTTCTCTGTGTATCCTTGACTGTCCTGCACTCACTTTGTAGACCAAGCTGGCTTCGAACTTACATCGATCTACCTGCTTCTGCCTCCCAAGTGCTGGGATTAAAAGTGTGTGCCACCACACCCAGCTGATTTTTTTTTGGGGGGGGGAGGAATATCACACATTATATTACTCATGCTCTACTTATTTATTTATTTGGTTTTTTAATTTAAATTTTAATTTATGGCATTGATGTGAGGGTGTCAGATCTTAGAGTTACAGACAGTTGTGAGCTGCCGTGTGGGTGCTGGGAATTGAACCCGGGTCCTTTGGAAGAGCAGGCATTGCTCTTACCCACTGAGCCATCTCTCCAACCCCTTTATTTGTTTTTTTGAGACAGGGTCTCTCTGTGTTAGCCTTGGCTGTCCTGGACTCGCTTTGTAGACCAACTGGCCTCGAACTCACAACAATCCTCCTGCCTCTGCCTCCTGAGTACTGGGATTAAAGGCAAGCACCACCCCCGCCCAGCTACTTATTATTTTTTAACGTATGCATTTGTTATCTAATTTGAGACAAGGATACATGTAGCCTAAATTGGCATCAAACACTATGTGTTTTAGGATGCCTTCAGTTGCTGATCCTCACTGAAGGCTGGGATTATAGGTATTGACCACATCTGTTTGTTTTTGTTTTTGTTTTTTGATACAGAGTTTCTCGATGTAACAGCCCTGGCTGTCCTGGACTCACTTGTAGATCAGGTCGGCTTCGAACTCCCAATGATCCACCTGCCTCTCCCTCCCGAGTGCTGGGATTAAAGACATGTGCCACCATGCCTGGCCCAAATGAAGGCTTTCTTTCTTTCTTCCTTTCTTTCTTTCTTTCTTTTTCTTCGAGACAGGGTTTCTCTGTGTAGCCTTGGCTGTCCTGGACTCGCTTGTAGACCAGGCTGTCCTCGAACTCATATCAATCTGCCTTCCTCTGTCTCCCTGAGTGCTAGATTAAAGGCGTGGTGGCAGAAATGAAGGCTTTCAAGGAAGCAAATGCCATGGTATGGGTCAGGTTCTCTGTATGCTGCCTGGGTCAGGTGGACAAGTATGGAGCAAGTAAACCAACCACCCACAAGGCTTTTACCAGAAATCCAGCAGGAGATGCCAATAGTAGCAGACAAGATCTGCAAAGTGCCCAGACTTGTTGGGGAACTGAATGCGCATGCACATCCACACAGTGCCCAGAGCCCAGAGTACTGTGTGCACTCTTGCAACCCAGGGCTGCTAACCTGGAATCCATGTGTGTCTCAGGAGCTCCTTGAATGCAACACCCCCCCAAAAAGAAACTACCACCCCTTGAAAAGGTATGCATAGCGCTGTCTGATCGTTGTCCTGGCATGGGTGGCAATATGGGGTCACAGTTTCCAATGGGTGCTGAAGGGTGACAGATAGAGTGAGAAATGTTGAAGGCTAGGGGCGAAGGGCATGCAGAGGAGGCAGATGGGGCTCCAGGTGCCTTTGGAAACTTTGACAATAATAAAGACAACGAAGGCCAGGCTTGCAAAGCTAGTTGCTACATTTTGTAGCTCAGGGTCAGCCCGTTCTCAAAGATCTCTCTCTCCGATCATGCCTCCCAAATTGCATAGCTCCGGTGCTGCTCCTCCGCACTGTTGGGAGGAACGCTTTGTTTCTATTTCTTCCCAGGGTGGACCTGCCTTACTGAGCTTCATTTTATAAAGTTCAGAAACAAGAAGTGTTATTTGCATCATTTTAAATGTGTTTGCTTGGGATTATTAAGCTGTTTTGAGATAGGGTCTCACAATATATCCCTGGCTGGCCTAGAAGTTGATATTTACATCATGAAGGCCTCCAACTCAGAGATACAGCTGCCTCTGCCTCCTAAGTGCTGCTGTTTTGTTTTGTTTTTCAAGACAGGGTCTCTCTGTGTAGCTTTGGCTGTCCTGGACTCGCTTTGTAGACCAGGCTGGCCTCGAACTCACAGCGATCCACCTGCCTCTGCCTCCTGAGTGCTGGGATTAAAGGCGTGTGCCACCACCGCCCTGCTGTTTTTATTATTTTTGAGAGAGAGAGAGAGAGAGAGAGAGAGAGAGAGAGAGAGAGAGAGGAGAGAGAGAGAGAGAGAGAGAGAGAGAGAGAGAGATATTGAGATTGATTCAGGCTAGCCTCAAAATGCCTGGACTCAGTG